>NC_056737.1:647435775-647485775 GCF_019279795.1 Protopterus annectens
CACACACACTCTCTCTCGCACACACACTCACACACACTCACACATACCCACACACACCCACACACACCCACACCACTTCATAAAAATTTTCTAATATTAATTGTAATATTGTCTACAAGTATATGCTGAGGGGGAGTCTTTAGGAACATAGGAATAATAGTATTTAAGCAATCACAGAGACCATAAGATGCCTGGGTGTATACATCTTTGACAAACTTAAAAGTTCTTGTCATCCTTTTCAAGCACTTAATTATGCTCACCTCCCAAACTGAGCAAGGTTGTACATAATCCTAATATATATGTGTCTATCTAGCCAATGATCTAGACTAACATTAAAGGTAGCCAAAGCAGTATTTTGTTTGAATGTAGGCTTATTCCATATGTTGATTTAAGAACCTATCCCTCCAGTGTGTCTTAGGTCCCTAGGGAGTTGAGAGCCTATTCCCTTCAGTGTGTCTTAGGTCCCTAGGGCAGCTGCTTGCACAGCCAATGCTTGTGAAAAGAAACAGGAAGCCATGGAGGACTGGGTCTTAAATGGCTTGAAAAGCAAGACAGGTCACCTTTGAACAGTTGGCATGCTACTGAGCATAGGGAGAGATATGTTAATCTTTTGGGATAGTTGAAGGATCTAAGGCCTTTAACTTTCTTATTTAGAAATGTCTGGGTCCTTTCCAGATAAGTAAATATACCAGGATTTATACATACCAAAGTGAGCACTTTATTCAATAACAGGTCTGATAAAAGAAAAGGAGAGCAATACGATGACTTATTTGGACTTTAAAGATTTTCCCCTTGGAATTTAACGGAGACAGACAGTAAGAAGGGCATATGACTGTGGTGGAAACATGATCAAATTTACAGAGTTGTCCACAAAAGTATACAAGCTGCTTATGGTCATTTTTGTCTGAAGATGAGCATCATTTACAACAAAGGAGGTATGAGTAACTTTTCTGCCAAGTGATACTATGCTGCACTTGTCTGCATTCAACTCGAGACCATTTTTGGTAAATAAGATACATGCATATTTCAGCTTTTGCTGGAGCAGATGATAATCAATAGATGAGCAGATAACAGTGCTCAGCTTGCACTCATCAGCAAACCCAAACACTTCTGGAATATTGGCTTGGATATATAAAAATAAATGAGAGGGCCAAACACTAATCCCTGTGCTAACCCACAAGTTATAAAAAACCCTACAGGGCACCAGCAACTTTCACAGCTTTGGCTCCATTGTATATCCCACTTACAATTCAGCAGACAACACAGGAGATTAAGTTTGGGTAATTTTTGAACAAAGGGGATAGCGTCAAAAGCCTTAGCCAAGTCAGGATAAGCAACATATATACAGTGTGACCACTGTCCAAAGCCTCAGTAAATCTTTTCAAAGAAGCTTACTAGGTTCAGGAGAAAGGACCTGCCCCTCACAAAATCAAACTGATTGGGGTTCTTGATTAATTAAGTTGTTTATGCATGCATAAACAAGTTCTGCTATAATGCACTATATGGCTTTACGTTACAGCAGTTGAGGCTGATGTGTCTATAATTAGCCGGGTCTGCAGAGTGGCCAACCTTGTATAGGGGAGTGACACTGGTGGTTTTCGAGGCATCGGGCACATATCTTGTGAAGAGACAGACTGAACAGATTAAGCAGAGGCTTGGCTATCCAAAGCCCTCATAATTGCACTGATAAGAATGTAGCCTCAAATTGTCTGGTCCCATTAAAGTATTTTCAGACTTTGACAGGTATTTCAAGAGATATTTCAAGTTGATTTCAGGACAAACTAATTTTTCAGGGAGAGTAGAGGAAACAATCTGGATAGGTTGGGTGAAGTTGGCATTAAATTTGTCTGCTAATATACTGGTTATATCCTTGGGACTCGGATGATATATTATTATGGATGAGCTCAGTGCACTGATGGACATTCCTCCTTAAATTTCTGATATAAGTAAAGAGAGATTTGACCCTACACCAAAAGTTATTGAGGAATGCTTCAGTTGAAGGTAAACAAAACAGTCTTTCCCTAAAACTACTGCATGAATATTTAAAGGCCCTGCCCACAAAGACTATTTATCATCTGTTCTCCTGTGTGATATTTCATAAGCTGCTATACACTTAACACTCGATATCCAAATCCCTCATGGATTACAGATTTGTGATAGTTAAAACTGCAAAAGGAGGGTTAAAATAAAACTTGAGAAAACAAATGTTTTTCAAGAAGAGAGAATACACAGAATTCAATGCAACAAGAAAAATGTGGTTGAATGCTTAAGAGTTCAAAAATGTTACAGGACAATTTAAGTGAACAGCAGCACTGCAATGCACATAGCAAAGGAAAAACACTGAAATACATTACAGAAATCCACAAAAGAATGAAGAAAACTGAATTTTTGGTTGTGGGACTGTTCCCCTACATTCAGATTACTTAAAAATATAAACTCTGAGGTCAAGTAATTTTAACTCTCTCTCTCTCTCTATATATATATATATATATATATATATATATATATATACATACACACAGAAGTAGAAACATTCGTTGAATGATGTTCGATTGACATGCTTAATAGAGACCCAATGTCGTTGAAACAGAACCTATATTAAATCAAAGTTTGTTTTACGGGGGGGGCATGCCCCCCTGCACCCACCACGTGGATAGCTGTAGCCCCCCCATACCGCAGCTAATTATACTAACTCAGAGATCACATAATCTTTGGGGAAGGGGCATATTCCTGTATGTATACAGGTACCTAGAATTGACATTTGCCTATAAAACTACCCTAGAAACTTCCCTGGTCTTCATTTGTGCAAACAGAAACTAGCTTGTGCAGTGCAAAGCACTGCTCCTCGAGTTTTCCACTAAGATGGTGGAGACTAAGGATTTGGCAGCTGCAAAAGTACTTTGATAGTCTGCAGATCTCTTGCAAAAGCAACCATCTTCTCACTTTGTATACTACGAGGAGAAGTGAAGAGAACAAGTGGCTGAAAGAGGATAACTGATGCGTGCATATTTCTTAAATCAGATGATGGGCAATTGTTTAGGCCAAACTATGCTAATGCAAACTTGATCAGAGAAAGTGTGCAAATCCATAAAAGAAGGCACTAGAAAGACAACCCAAATTCATACCCACTGCAGAAGGAATGACTGAACTAAGACTGCATGCTGGTGTGGGGAAAGGAAAAATCTGCTTGTGTTATTTTCACTTGAAACTTCAACAATTTTAAGAAAATTAGTCATGGTAGCCTTTCTAGTTATGACAAGAGCGAACTAAAACTTTCTTTAATCAATAAACTGTATTAATTGCTTCCAATCAGATGGTGTATTTTAAAAAAGAACAATGTGTTCAAATAGCAAAGCAGATAAAAATTGAAGCTTTTCAAAACTATCAGGAATCTGGCACTACTGCTTAGAATAAAGTCTGCTGATGGGATTTATACATTCAAAACGACAAAGTAATCAACTTGCAGATATACTTTTCTGCACATTCCATGGCTGAAAACAATAGAACATTAAGTACACGTGAAGCAACACAGTGTATAACTTGCCTATGTTAAACATGAATAACAGCTGAAATCTCATTGTGACGCAACAGGTATGAACTATTATGCATCAGTGATTGTCACAATTATGTATCAATGGCATCCACCAAACAAAAAAAGATGACATATAACATCCGGTATAAAGGGAGCAAAAACTAAATCAATGTTTTTTTTAGTTAAAACATTCATTTATGAATCATCTTCATTTGACAATCCAACAGAAATAGTGTGAATGACTGGTTATAAACAGATAAAGTTATCAACTTATCTCATTGTTCTACTGATAAATGATCTATTGGGCTTTACTTGAGAATCCAGACTGCATAAAAAAAAATTCCTTTAAGATGAGAATTGTGATAAACAGGTTTATCAATTACATTGAAACCTTACTCAGTGGATCCACGCGCATGTGTGCGACTCAGATCAACAATGAGAGAGTAAATGCAACTACACTCTGTTCTCACTGGTCTGTATGCATGAATGACACCTGTACAAAGGAGAGGTGAAACTTCAGAACCTTGGCCAGTTTTCATCTTCTTCAACAATGTAAATGTAGTGCACTGGAAATGGTGAACCAGAAAGACTGGGTTCAAGTCCTAGTTAAAACATCTGTACTCAAAGACTATGACTAGGGCCTGGGCTTCCAAAATTTTATAACTGATACAACAGTTAATTTGAGTGCTGCCTCAAGGAATTTGCAATTGCATTCTTTCCTTTCTTTGTTGGATTACATACAAAGAAAAATCTCATTTTTAAAGTGGCACTTTACAGTGCAGATCCATGTTATTCTAAAATAGTATTAAAATACACCAACTTCATATAAAATCAGTTTCTTTCATGCCAAACTGTGTAATTTATGAGGTAACAACCAAGGAGAACATGGAGGATCTGAAAAACCCTGTATTAAACTGGAGTGTAACAGACCTATTTAACAGGATATCTGTTGTACTTTTGTTCAATTTCCATTAAATTAAAAAAGAGAAAGTTCAGCAGTTAATCCATATTTCACACTATTCTTAAGAAACGCATACAGCATTTTGGTGGCATACCTTGTAGAAGATATCTTGCACTCAAATGAATATTGATACTAGCATGTAGACCAGAAATTAATGTGTAGAACGCCCTTTTCTCAACACATAAACCTGAAAAATAAGAGAAAATTATCTGTGAATAAAGCAGTGTCTCATTTAAAATGTATTTCACAATACAACTCCTCTGGTGTGGTATGGGTCCAGTGTTATTCCCACTCCCATTGTAATTAAGAACATTTATTTCAGGAGTTGCACTAATGAAAGCAGTGATAGCAGACCTATGATCTAAACCTACTGAAGTACTGCAGCTATTCTCTATGTCCAGTGTGCCGCCCCTACTCTTATCCAATTCTTCCTGTCTGTCCCAAGTATTCCTAAACTCTGATAACCTACTAAGTGACATCCTCAGACAGCACACTCCACAGTCCTACAAACGTTTTTGAAAATTAACACCAAGTTGATCTTCTGCATTTCACTTTTCAAGTAATCTTTCATCTTAAATACATCACTCCCACTTGGGATGAATCAATAGTGCTTTCAAGTCATATTCTGTTGTCTATTCTCTTTTAAAATGCATACAAACTCACGTTTCTTTTAAGTTTCTCTCACCTTAACTCGCCTTTCTATAAACTGTGCTCCATGCTTTTTACCAAACTCGTTTTCCTTTCCTTCTTCTATATGATCGTAAGCAAAGTATTGTAGGTATGACATTACAAGGAAAAGTACAACTCCAGCAACCTCCTTGAGCAACACATCCCAGGATACTGCTGAACTCTCAGAATGCACAGCACAATTCAGCATGGCTGTGATTATGACTCCCAAATCATTCTCCTCTAGCTTACCCAGGGTGATCCCTCCAGGGCTGTATATTTGCCAAAGATCCCTTCCCCAACCTAAGTACATGCCAACTACCTAATATTGATCTGTCTACTGTAGACGTCAGTGGCCTCCGTCTGGATTACAATATCACACAAAGGTATCTTAGACAGCAATGGTTCCAGTAGTCAGCCTTGCTACACTTCACTGTCTGTAGATGCCTCTACTTAGCAGCTCTCCCTTAAATGTCACCCTTTGATTCTTATCAAGTAGCCATCAATAACATTATAGAAAATAATAAGCACTAAACACATACATTAAAACATATCTTTCTGACACCAGATTACCAGATAAACTATTTGGGGCACCACAAAGCACCCTTCAATTTTCTTTTTAATCTCCTATGAACTATGATGTCACAGGGCTTGATGAAACACAGACACTACATCCTAAAAGCTTCCCATGGATGCACAGTTTTGTTACAGACTTTTCTCCATTTTAACCTGTTGCTGCCATTTCACCTTTTAATACCATTTCATGTGGAAATCCTTCCCACTATTTCCTATTTTTAGCTGTATATTCCACAGCACAGAAGTCTGAAAGCAACAGTTTTACAACAAATACACTAGCTTTCGTAATGAGCTTATATTCAAAAGCAGTGCCAGTGGCACAAAAGATAGTGCATTTGCCTCTGCTGCTGAATGATCAGAAGGCTGTGGGATCTATTCCCACTCCAGGTGACTGGATTGCTGAAATTGTAGCACAGCATTGTGTGGTGCTTCCCTCCAGAGTTTGCCACCCCTCAAATGAGACATAAAACTGAGGGCCGGTTAGCCTGAACTGGTGATGACTCAGGTGGATATAATAGATCTGACACCTATCGAAGAGAGAGTTCACCAATGCCCTGGCCAAATCTCCCCTAGAAGTGTAAACATCATCTTGGAGCTCCCTCGGAAAGAAGCCAGTAGCCTAGTGGGACAAAGGCAACAAAGTATATATATATATATATATATATATATATATATACATATACATATACATATACACACACACACACACACACACACACACACACACACACATATATATAAAACATTTTAAACCATTTTAACACAGCATTTTTAGAACTTAGCTTCCTTTAATTCATAACACAAACTATGCGTACATAGGTTCATAGGTGTGTACTAGGCTAATGGCCCTGGAGCCTTTACAAGCCTAGCCCATAGGATTACCCTGGCATCGTGCCACCTGACCTTAGTTCCAAGGGCCTCTGTCAAGTAGAGCCACTGGAGTGATCCCCAGGGTGAATTTTTTTTTATTTCCCATCCATTCATCAAGATGTTTCTTGAAAAGGGTTTGACATGTATGGGAAGTCTATTCCATAGCATGGGCAATCTCTGGGTTATGAAACTGTCCCTCCAGCTTGTTCTGCTGATTGTGGTAATGAGGTTGAGGTCTCTGGAGCATGTGGTGTGGAGGGATTTGGATTTGTTTAGATGTAGCATTTCTAACAGGGCTGGGTCAGACGGCTTTGTAAGTCAAGCAGAGATCGCCTCTAAGAAGGTGATATGAGACAGAGAATAGTTGGAGTTTTTTTGAGTCTGTCCATATAGGACAAGTGTTTAAGGCCTATGATCCTCTTTGTGAGGTACTTTTGCAGCCTCTCCAGTTGTTGCAGGTGTCTAGTGAGGCACATGCCAAATGGGGCACTGTACTCCACGATTGGCCTAATGATGGAAGAGTAGAGGGAGACCATGACCTCTTACTTCCTGGATGCAAAACCCTTAGTAATGAGATGTGCCACACAGAAGTACTTTCTGACCACAATGGCAATGTGGTAGTCCAAAGAGAGGTTGCTGTCAACCTGTGTTCCCAGATCTCTTATAATGCCTTCTGTGTTCAGTGGACTACCATCTATGTGATAATTCATGGGAACTGGGTTTTTCCCAAAGGGGATGACATTTTTTTGGCATTGAGCGTAAGGCCATAGTTCTAACTCCAGTCATTGGTCTCAGTGAGGCCTTTCTGCAGGATGTCAACATCACTTGGAAAGTTAATAATAGCTCAAACTTGCAATCGTCTGCGAACTTTGTCAGCCAGAGTCCCTTTGTGTTGGCCTGGACTTCAGAGAAGTAGATACCAAACAGGGGAGGACCCAGGACTGAACCCTGTGGGACTCCACTCATGACTGGTCAGCAGTCTGACTTGGAGTTAGAACCCGCAGTGTGAAAGTAGCTATCTGTGAGCCAGTTTTCAACCCACCTAGTGATACAGGAGCTGATGCCTAGCTTAGTGGGTTTTTCTATGATTCTTGAGTGGGGAATGGTATCAAAGGCCTTGGCCAGATCAAGGTAGGTTGTATGAACCACCTTGCCTTCATCCACAGCTCTGGGGGCTGACTCAAAGAAGTTGACCAGGTTGGGCAGGCATGATCTACCCTTCACAAAACCAAACTGTGTGGGATCCAGAGTTTTGAGATTCCCTATATCCTTGTTTATTAGGTCCATGATGATGCGTTCCATAGCTTTGCATATCAGACTTGTCAGGCTAATGGGGAGACAGTTCCCAAGGTCTGTAGTCGCTCCTCCTTTGTGGACAGGGATGACTGTAACAGTGCACCATTCAATAGGGACAAAGACTGAGGTGAGGCCTTGATTGAACAGGGCACACAGGTGAGGTGCCAGTTAATTCTGTAGTTCATATAGAACACAGCCAGGGATATTGTCAGGTCCCATAGAAACTGTATTCTTGGACTTGGACAGTGCTGTTTTAACGTGTGCAGCAGTAATACTGGGTGCCTGGCAATCTACTGGTACTGTGATGGGTCCTTTGCTGGGGAGAGAGGGATAAAGTTGGCACTGAATCTGTCGGACAGTATATTGGCAATATCTACTGGCTCTGTATAGAAGGTACCATTGTGCAGTAGCTCAGAGCAAATCAGGGTACTGCAGTGGAGATTGTTTACACAACTATAGAAGGCCTTGTGATTGTCTTTACTATCTGCTGCAATTCTGTTTTCATAGCTAGCTTTAGAGAATTTGATGAGGTATCTCAACTTTTTGTTGAGACTGACAAGGGAGTTTTCCCAGTCTTGGGACTTCACCTTATTCCACATCAGTTTCTTCCTTCTGTTGTACAGTTTGTTTATGGCAGGTGACCATCAGATTGGCTTCCTTTTTTTTTTTTTTTTTTGGAGGACAGCATCTTGGTTCTATTGGGTATGTCGAGATCCATGCATTTGTGTACGTGTTTGTATAGTGCATTGGTGTATAATTCAGCAGTCATGCAACTATTCTCCATTTGCATGGGTGCCGTGAAGTTAGCCACCTCTGTTTTTAGGAGCCCAAAGTTAGCTTTGGAGAAGTTTTTCATGGTGGTTTGCAGGGAGTGGGGGGGATTTCCATGGTGATTAGTTTGTGGTCTGATCTAACCATGGAAGAGTTGACTATTGGTGTAGAGTAACGGCCGCCCATGTTAGTAATGACCAGGTCAAGGATGTTGCTACCTCTAGTGGGGGTCAGAACGAGCTGGTCCAGGTCACTGGAATTAATGAATTCCAGGAAACGTTGGGCAAGTGTACAGCTACATGAGTAGTTTTCCCAGTTAATGGAGGAGTAGTTGAAGTCGCTCACTAGGAGTGTGTTAGGTTCTCCAGGGTGCTCAGGAATGTGGAATGTGAGTCCTGGGACATGGTTGGGGACCTACAGCAGGCTACAACCTGAATCGCTGTCTTACCCAATGTTAGCTACACCTGAAGTAACTCTGATGCGTTATGTTGGGCTACAAGTCTGGAGGTGTGCGCATCCTTTATGAATATGGAAACATCACAGCCTTTGGACCTTCAGTCCAAGTTCTGGGGCCAAAAGGTGTGGAATAAGTTATAGCCTGGTAGTGCAGGGGTGCTTTCTGCTGCCTTGAACCAGGTCTCTGTTACAGTACAAATGTTGATGTTCTCCATTTTAAGGAGTGCTTCGAAGGAGTGCATTTTGAGAGTTAGACTTCTAGCTTTGAGCAGCATGACCCTCAAATTGCACTTGTAGCGGTTACTGTGGTAATTTGGTCTTTGGAACACTGCCTAAAAAAGGCACTATGGGGGGGGGGGGGCTTGGCCAGTATCCAGAAGCCCAGGGGTGACAGATGTAGGTCATCTCTGGCAAAGCATTGAGGTCTGTCAATCATGTCATCCCAGGCAGACAGATACAGGATCCCCTTAGAATGACGCTAGAAACTTAGCCAATTGTTGAAATCAGTCATTTTCTGCTTGTACTATGGTATCATTCTGGGTGATGGTAGGAGGCTGTTCAGGGCTAGGGTCATACCCGCCTGGGCTATATATTCAGAGAGTTCCTCCATGTCTCTTTTCATGTAGTCCAGAGGTACATCTCAGGTCATTCACACCCACATGTACAGTGACAGAGTCATATCTATACCTGTTGTTGAATGACTTGAATGCATGCATTATGTGGCGATCCTGGCACCTAACAGGCAGCTGTTACTTCCTCCTTATTCAACCTTGTGAGTGGGACATCAGTGTGCCTCACTAGAGAGTCACCTATGACTAGTGTGTTGGGCATGCTGTTTTGTCGTAAGGGCTTCGGTTGAGTCGCACACTGTCTAGGAGAGTTAGTGTTGTGTTGTGGTGGTCAAGTGCGTTTCTGCCTTGGAGGTCTCTGTTGTTTGGGTAGATTTTTATTGAGAGCCTCTGCAAAAGCGGGTGTGTGGTTTATGTTTTTATGTGAAGGCAGTGCTGGTGTGTGTTCTGGAGGGCTGTGTGTTCCATGTGGTGTGGTACAAGTGTTGACCTTCTCCTCTTGTCCAGCTATTCCAGTCTTGGCTGGAGAGTATGTGGCGTCCAATTTGGATATACAAGTGCATCTCTTGCAAGTCTGAGTGTTGGGAGGCAAGAGGAGAGGGTTGGCAGTGTACATGAGGCAGTTGCTATATTGCCTCAGGATGCCCAAGTTCACCAGGTCAAAAGGAGAAAGCACAGGGAATTGACCTTTAGACATGCCTGTAGGGGTAAGCATTAATAATAAGTACTGGAGCGGTTTCCTTGTAGAACCTTTAGTGCTGGTAGCATTTTTGTGTGCTACAATAATTGCTACAAGAAGTCTGGTAAAATGCTAGACTAATAAGCTAGTAAAAGTGCAGCAGAGGAGAGAACTAGCAGATCAAAGGGAAAAATTGAAGAGCAGACTTTTTGCACTACTCAGAAGCTTACAAACAGTCCTGGATACAGCAATTACGTATCTGGACTAGACTAGTTACAGAAAAGGTAGGAAACAAGTGCAAATGCAGACTTTTAAACCAGAAAGCTGAAAGAGATGGAAAAACTGCCCAACAGCCAATAAACTACAATTTCTGAGCTAGAAACCACTCCTCTTGTGGTAGATAGGCTACCTAGTGCTTACCCCTCTCACTGATAATCTAGAAGGCGTACCTCCAACACAGAAAGGCTTGGGGGGGCTCAGAAGCTTACATACAAGTCCTGGATACAGCAAATCTGCATCTGGACTAGATGAGTTCCAGGAAAGGCGGGAAACTAGCGCAAACATGGGCTTTTAAACCAGAAAGTTGAAAGAGATGGAAAGAGAATAGAAAATGATGTTCAATCTTTACCTTACCTGAAAATTGCAATGTGATCAACAAATACCCTTTGCAGACAGAATTACTATAAGTGACCCAACAAAGAATAAAACTGAATGAATTAACTACCAGTTCAGTCAAGCCTCTGAACCGCTTCATTTTACATACAGGAAAATGTGCTGTTCTTGAACAGAATATAGTTAAGCATCCCATGCCCTTATACCCTGTGGTTTGGTGGGGCAGAATTAATACACCTTTTTCCATGGCTGTGTGCATTTTAATTACAATAATGAAGCTAAAGATTTAGCTCTATGGAAGGATATTTATTATTCCACTCTGTCTACCTTGGGGGTAATCCGAACTGGAAACTTATTAGCTACTGCATTCACTCCAGTGCTTCAGCTCATCCCTTCTCCCACAATGCACCTGCAATCTTTGCAAACTGAGATTGTCCCCTGAAAATAATGTAAAGTTTCAGGCTTAGGTCTACCAGGTCTGTGCTGAAACTAGGAAGTGACAACTTACTTCAAAAAAGCAACTGCAGTGCCTCATGCCATTTTCTGCCTCTCCAAATAATAAATATAACCGGAAATAACTGGCAGATATTTCCTTTGCTGACTTTTTATCACAGAATAAGATTCTCCAATGTTGCCAACACCAGAAAACACTGCCTGAAGTAGAAGGCTGCTCGCCAACTGCCTCCATCATTACAACTAATGTAATAGTCACACTACATAGCTAAATATGTAGCAATTCTTGCACCAATTAACCACTACACCAAATGAGCTGCATTATCACCATCACCTTCGACATTCATATCATTACAACAATATCCACCATTAGATGTTCAACATTCACATAACATTATCCGGAATTATAACATTCTACATTCACAGTTTGGCAAATACACCTGTCAACATAATACATGACATTAAACATTAGTCATTAAAATAGACATTAGACCTCAATAACTACTAACACACACACACACACACACACACACACACACACACACACACACACACACACACACACACACACACACGTGTACCTCAGTAATGTGTGCAACCCTAAACTTGCCCCTGCCCTTAAACCTGACCCTATGCCTTACATTCTGTAACACTATCACTATTCAGACAAATTTGGGCTAGTGTAATGGATGGTTTTGGAGTACAGATCACAAAAGGAAATTGTTTTAATTTTGCGATCTTCTGTAGATTAGACTTTAGTGGTTTTTTTGACTGCATGAATGATCACGTGTTTAGTGCTGGTATTTTCATTTTCTGTATGCCGCAACATCACTTTTTTTAACTGCATGTTCAGCAGTTTGTTTTCAACATATTCAAATTTGAAAGATTTCTATACTACTATACAATGAAAGCACATGTAATCATGCAGTCTTTTGTATATATACACACCTAGCAGCACATACAGGACCTCCCCAATAATAAAAGGCTGCTGAACCCATATCAAATCAGCACTGACATTTGTATTTTGTACCTCAGATATCAATGACTTCACACAGTAGTCACAGATGCCTCTTTGCAGGGTTGTCCGGGGAGCGCTGTCTAGTAACCTATCTCCAAGTACTATCATCAGTACACCGGTGTGTACTGACTGGAAAAAAACAAATGACTACTAGATGAAGTCTGTTAGCAGGTCACCTTCCTGAGATAATGGCATACCTACAAAACTCAGTGAAAGAAACAGTACGTAATCAAATAAGACAACCAGCAACAACGGAGCAGACAAAAGAAGCGTAGCTTGAACAGCTACATACAACAGATGATGTAGGTACACACGTGGAAGTCAAGATATAACGCTAGGAACCTGAAAAAGTAACGTTGCAAAAAAGCTGACTTCCTTCCGTATAAATGACTTCAAACCACACCAGGGTATACCGCAAATGTACTCAATTCCACATAATATTTCCAAAGTCACAACTCGTGTCTGTTGATAAAATGCCACTCGGCCCAAAGTAAAAGCATGTACTTTATTGAAGCATATCATCCAACAGCGAATGACACTAGTTTAGCGCTTTCATCTGCACCAACGCAGACTTCCTCAGAACTCTAAAGCTTGAAAAAGGTGCTCCGCTGCACTTCTGTTATTACAATGACATACCTCAAGGTTAACCAAAGAGGAGGGGTAAGACATCACAATGCACACAGCAGTATGGCTGTTTTGCTTATGTAATACATCAAACATATTGACAATGCATAAAAAGTTGGCAAGCGTCATTAAAGTACACAATACCTGTGAGAATATGGGTATCAATGGACTGACATCTATTGGGAATCTTTGTAGCTCACTGTGGAAATACCATTCTCAAAAGGCAGTACAATATGGAATGCAGTTGTTGATGCTGCCACTCTAGTACCAAACAATGCAATCAGATGCAGATGCCTACAGAATAAGGTATGTAAATAAGTTTCAGATTCTGAATTACGCATCACAAGTGGTATCAGAGTTTATTTTAAACCCAACTATCAATCTCCCAGTTTTCTTTCCTGAAGCTAAAAAGGAGGGAGAAAGGGTACTCCATACCTTGGATGTCCACAGGCAACTCAATTACTAACTTGACAGAACTAAATCTTTCAGATGTTTGGATCAGTTGTTCATTTTCTATTAAGAAGGGACAGCCTCTGTTGAGACAGACTATTTTCAAATGGTTTTCTCAGACTATTACCTTTTCTTATACTCATTACACAAAACTACTCCAGGCTGGTTGAGGTTCATTCTACCAGGGCTTTGGTTTCATCTATGGTGTTTTAGAAAGGGCTGGATTCTAGACAGTCTACAAGCAGCAACTTGTCGTTGTCTGTACACATATTTACAAGACATTATAAGCTTGACTCCTTTAGGTCTAGATCAGGTTTTCCTAAGGCATTCTCCAGGGGCTCCGGGACCCTTCCTCTTATATCTTCCAAATGTAATAAGCTAGGGTAATCTACCCTTACAGCTAAGACTACTGCAGCAGTGAGCAATATGATGAACATAGTACAATTGTTAAGTAAACTTACCATAACAGTACATGTTCGAATGATCACTGCTGCAGTAGCCACTTCCTCCTTCCATCCCCATTGTTTTTGTGCATCATTTACGCCAGGATGTGGTTATTTTTTGTTTTTCCTAGCATTGTCCTTTCAGGGTTCAGCTTTCCTCTCTCTGTTGGCATGAAAGCTCTTTCAGGCTTGTCACCCTAATCTGTCTTCTTAGTCAGCTCTGCTTGAACTGACTGATGCTTTTTGTGTGGAAGGTGCTCTGAAGCTTTGAAGATGGACAGCTGTTATATCCTTGGCAGAGGTCTATGTTCAGTCATCGAATTAAAATATCAGCAAATGGAAATTACCGAACAAGCTTATCTCCAAAAATTATATCACTGAATGGACATAGTTGGCC
The DNA here is from genome assembly GCF_019279795.1 of Protopterus annectens. Taxonomy (NCBI): domain Eukaryota; kingdom Metazoa; phylum Chordata; order Ceratodontiformes; family Protopteridae; genus Protopterus; species Protopterus annectens. The sequence continues at coordinate 647,450,149 of NC_056737.1, forward strand.
AACAACCAGGAAGTACCACAATGCGTAATGTAAGCTAAACAAACCCTTTTATAAATGTGCCCTATTTTCCACTATACTGTGATCTCGGAGTTGGTATATATAGCTGGGAGGGGGGGGGGCACAGCCCCTCACCTTGGTTGATAAGGTCTTTTTATGAACGTTGTTCATGATGCTGGCCAACTACTGCCATTCAATGACATTTTTGGAGATGAGCTTGTTTGGTAATTTCCATATTTGGTGTTTAATGTTCGATTATTAGCCATTCACTGATACTTTAATTTGATGGCTGAAGAAAGAGGTGCTTGGCAGGATATAACCCATACCGCTAAGGCTACTGCAGCAGTGATTATTCAAACAGCTATTGTTATGGTAAGTCTTCTTAAGCAGTTTACTAGACATCATTGATTCACACCAACCCTGATAATTCACAGGGACATATGCCACTACTGGAAGGACTTCTGGTGAAAGAATGAGACAAGAGAAGAGAGAAAAAGTCAGATGCAATGATAACTTAAAATGACCCCCCCAAAAAAAGCTCCATCAAATATTTTAATAAATGATAGGCCTTACATTACAGCACTTCTGTCCAACACTGGTGTTCAAATATAATACAGCAATTTAGTAGACTGCTTAAGGAGGGCCTTACTTTTAGGGCTTTTTACATATACAAAAATCCTTTAATTGTTACTTATACTTTCTTTCTAAAAGTTTATCCCAAAACAGTAATGACTTTCACTCTCTGATGACCATTCATTAACATTTCAGTTATAACTCGGTTGTATTTTAATTAATATTTTAATATAAGAGTGTACCAGTTAAAACCTACAGCTATTTTATTGTTCACATCTTTTATGCATTATGACACAGATTTATACCAGTGCATTCGTTTATATGTGCACTTGTTTTCTGCTTAATGTTTTATTAAACAGTTTGCATTAGCTGGATGGCAGTTTTGGATTGTTGCTGCCTTGCAGTGCTTGATTTACTGACTCTTTTTCCTGGATGGATATCATTCTGTACAAAGTAGGCATACCCTTACAGTGGCTACATGAGTTTTTGCTGGGATTTCAAGGTCCATTCTACATCCCGAAGACATACCAATAGATGAAAATAATGATCCTGGAAACTGACCACAGCTGTGATCCAGCAATAGTCTCATCTCTGACAAGGATAGTTTGCCTTATGCTCCTGCTTGTGAACTACCTTTGGCCTGCAATATGGCTGAAACTGGTTCTTCCTTACTCACTTAGCAAACTCACACACTGATACGTGCTGTAGTACAATAGTGTATTAGAAAATAAATTAATGAAATACAAAAAATGACTGCTTTAGAAAGTGGATCAAATAAAGGACTTGAATGAAGACAGCTTCAGAGATTAATCTATACACACCAGTACTATATGACGTAGCAAAACAAACTGAAATGTAATATTTCTCTGAAACAAGGTGATTTTGACATAGAATGCCAGAAAAGTCATATTCCACAGGAGTTTTTTTTTTTTTTTGCTTTTAATCCTAATTGAAATAGTCGTGACTGGCAAGACTATAACCCAAAAATAAAGAATACAGTGACAAGCATGTGGGATGAAGAGGCTATCCCTTTTCATACTTTCATGATTTGAGATTTAAAACACTGAAGTTCATCCTTAACTACGCACAGAACATTGGCAATTATTCTACTCTACTGGAAATTGCACTGAAAAGCTCTGGAAAACTGTGATGCTAAAAAACTTTAGGAAAGTATATCCAAATACATTTACAAATTCTGTCTTTTGAAGTTTGTGCTATATGACAAATGTAATTGTAACACTAAACTTTTTTTTGTGGCCAGCTGCTGCTAACACAATGGAAAATAGAAATCTAAATAGTTAAAATAATTACCTTCCAGCCAACTGTAAAACATCTGCCCTGTAAGTGAAAAAAAATACTATAATAAAAACATGTTCTCTTTTACTCTTCTGTTTAATACTATTAAATCAGTAAACTACAAAACATTTTTATACGTAAGCAAACAAAAATCTAACCAAGAAACATATGGCTCCTTGTAACTGTTGCCTCTTACGTGGTGTCAAAACCAGATCATAATACTGTTCAGCCTTGTGCAGCTTTGGTCTTTTTTTTTTTTTTTTTTTTTTTTTTTTTTTATGGGTGGGTCACATGGCAAAGACCTTCTCACACACTGCTACCCTTTTGATTCTGGTCAATCCATGCTAGCCACACCCTGTTTCCTGTTGGGTTCAGGTATTCAGGTGAAAGAAACTTGCCTTAGATTCTGGGAGCTTATTCTTCTTTGTCTGATCTTGCTGCATTTCACCACAACCAAGGACAGCAGCTACTACCTCCATCTTAGACTGGCACTGCACATTTTGAGCAAGTATTATAATGTTTTCTTAGTCTGACAGCCGTGCCAAAATGCCAGTCTTACTTTTACCTACTCATGCAAGTCTTATTCTCATTTACACACGCAAACACTTTCAAGAATAGTTCCGAGAAATAAAAATTCAAACAAATATACCCACAGGGACTTTAGCTGCCAGGTTGATCTACATCAGGTGGGGAGTGAAAACACAAAGAAATGGCTACCCACTGGGCAAAATGCATTTCTTTAAAGAAAATGGATACAACTCTGAAACCCCACCCATTACATTATAGCTGTGTAGCAAGCTACTTCTAGATTTAGCTGCTATTCAGTATAATACATATTCCTTAATGTTTATCCATTACTTGTATTTTCAATCTATATATTAATTTTGAAAGCGTGTGCATAAGAAATGTGATCTACAAGTCTAATGACACAGTGGCAAGGTATCCTGTATGCACCACTGATAACCCAAGTTCAGGAGCAAGTCTAAGTCATCAGTGGAGTACAATGGGATTAAGTCATCAGTAGAGTACAATGGGATGAATAATGTGACTGTCTGTTGGCATGTGATCCTATCCCTGTGGCATGCTGAAGAATTCTGAGAGTCCTGGCTGAGTCCAGGGTTAGGCAGATGAAATGTGACAGTACAAAGGGTGGATGTGTGTGTCAGTTTATGGAAAAGACACTACATAAGACGCATGGAAGTATGGCTTGCATTAAAGGGCTCCACTGCAGACTGCACACTGCATATTTGTCTTAAGGAGTACGACTGATCACATACCAAGATAAAATTCTGCACCTCCTCTAAAGCTAGCACTAGAGACTGCACACAGTTGTATGAGAAACTCACTGTAACAGCAGATAATTAAGACCACTCTTGCAGTACAGTTCTTGACAAACAGTAATTAGCTGCAGGCAGACATCCATATGGCCAGCCTGACTCCCACAGCTGTATGGTCATCTTGGCATGACCAACTCCTTTTCCCAATGCAAGGACGTGTGTGTGTTCCCAGGAAAAGAAACAGTTGGACCACCCAATCTTTTTTTTTTTTTGCCAGTGAAAGAAAAGCTAGAGTATACCTAGTGAGGGGAACAACCTTCACTAAATGTAAACGTTCCTGTTTAGATGTAGTGAGAAGGGAGAATAGGAAAACCATGGTCTCATGTGCAGAATCCCAGCTGCAGCCCTTCTGCACTAACCAGGGGAGTGAGAACAGAAAGGGAAATACGTTCTCTGGGGTTGTCATTATTCCTGTTCCCAACTATGCTCTTGTCTAGATTAGCACCTTACCAACGTCTACTGTACTGGAAGATAGGTGGTAGCTAGTACTGCAAAACTACTATAACATCTACTGCTTCTGCCATCATGGTGAGTTTCTCACACAGATGGGCTACGCTTTACATTTGGACTGCTCTTGCAGGAAAACTTCTGACAAATGTGAAGACTTCTAAAGCAGTACTACCCCTTCTCCCACACCAAGTTAGAGAAAGACAAAGAAATCTCCTTAAATTACTGCCCAAAGAACTGGCATTCTGAATCCCATTCTGTTCCAGGACTGTTCATCTAACTCGCACTGCTTGGAAAGCATGCAGAGGAAAGATCACGTAGCTAGCTCAAAAAGGCTCTCTGCCGAGACATACTTGAATACTGTTGACGTGGAAGCCACTCCAGTAGAGCATGTCTTCACCTGCCCTTGAAGGATTCTTCATGCTTTTCATAACAGAAGGTTATACAGTTAACCAACTACCTGGGCAGAAAATGTGTTTAGTCACTGGTTTACTTCATTTCCCTAATAAAAATTAGATTAATAACTGGTCAGTCTGCTTTAACTGCATTACTCTGTCACTGTATTGCCTGAGCTGCCTATGAACATCTAAGAGGTGTAAAATCATTTTCTTGTTTTATGGAGGGGGAACAGAAACTATTTTTAGTATGAAAGATGGATTAGTTTTAAGAGTGGTCCTATTCAAATGGAAGATTATAAATAAGTGGTTGCATATAAAGGTTTGCAATTCTGAAATTATTTGAGCAAAAGTTATGGCAACTTGCAAAGCTGTTTTCAAAAATAAGAATTTTAACTGAACATAGGCTGCTGGCTCAGAGTTTAAGTGTAAACTTTTTTGGGTCAAATACCAAGTCTCAAGGAAGCAGGAACATAGTTGTCTACAGACGGAAGAAGCGCAAGATCACTTTAAGAAGCTGTGTAAATACCACATGATTTTTCTATGACCGATGCAGTGGAGGGCATGCTGAAGTAGCTAGGAAAACCCTGCTACAAAAAAAAACAAAACAAAAAAAAAACATACAAGTATGAAAATACCAGGGACAGTCCTGATAGGGATGAATTCTGCCCTTTTTATCCAGCCAGATAAATAACATTTTCTGCTTCATTAGATAAGAACTCCTTGCAGTTGTGTCCCTACTTACTCCAAAATATTACTGCATTACATTTAATACTTCACCAAGGACACATGTTCTGGTAGAGAGGACACCTGAATAAAGTGATTCATTGTTGTCAGTATCGTAACTGAACAGGAGGTGGATTTGAATAGCAAAAGCTATTTCGTCTTTTTTTGCCACATATGAGCTGGAATACAGGGTCCAGTGAGGGGTTCCTCCTTCTATTAAATAGGGACACTACCTGAAATACAAGGGTTGTTTGGCAGTGGGGACAGTACCTGGGTTCACTGCCAGGTAGTCATATATTCTTCAGCGAACAGCATGTAGGCAAAGCTAGGAGGAGGCTGAGATATGTAGGATCAGAATTGACGCCATAAGTGTTGCACGTAAGTGTAGCCTTGGGGATTCAGTTTATTTCAGTTTTTGGTTCAAGAATGACAGAGTAGCCTCAGACTTTTTTCCCAAGTTCCATATGTTCATGGCCAAAAACAAAAATAACACCTAAAGGACAACGCCTCTTGTTGTGCAATGAACTTGCTTACCAATTGGAGGAAGCTAAGAACCAGCATCTATGATTCAGCACTAAAATCTTCAGTAGCCTGGAGAGACTGAGATACCTAAATCCTTCTATCAATCTCAGAAGCAGCAGCACTGGCAGATATGACCATATCAAACAGGAGGCATGGGATCGTGGGCTGACAAGCTTGAACCACGCATCTAGTGTTCTTCAAGCTCCTGCAGGAATGACAGGATCACAAACACTTCATGCTTTCTGTTCTGCCTGTGGAAGCTTTTAAAGATATTTTTTCCATTCTTTGCTGGTCATTTGGGGAATCTATATCTGCTCCACTGGTGATGCCTCATCTTCATAATCGAGGTTAACAAACCTTTGGTCTAAGGCTAGGAGCCTCTGTGCTCCAAGAAAAAATTAACCATATGCACTGAGTAGAAGTGCTTTCTTAATGGAAATGGACAGTTTACACTTGTGAAAAGGCTCCAATCAAAAGAAAAAGACACTGAAGGTGATTAATCCTTTTGCACAACCTGCTGGCTACAAGCTCACTTGCTGGCAACCTTCTGCAGATAAGACAATGGCCTCAAAAAGATAGCTCTGATCAAGCAATTGTAATTATAATACAAATTCAAACTTTAATGAAAAAAAAAAATTTTTCAAGGATGATATCAACAGATTTCCAACTGCTCTGTGTTGCAAAAATGAACTGAAGATGACACATGCATCTCTCCTCTTTACTACTGTCCTTAGCACAAGAGGTGGGGCCTGTGTAGGGACACCCAAAAGCTTGTGAAGGCTGGATGTTCAAATGCCTGACGGCTGGGTTATCCCCATATGTGATTTATCATACTACAGTAGTGATCCTTACAATGAATGTGCCCCATTCACTCCTCCTCATAGCCAGCAGTGTCACAGTTCCTGTCATTACAGCCAAAGCCATCCTGTCAGCTGTGAGTGACAGAACCAAACAATGCTGTCTAGTTAGTGTTTCAGGAAAACCTATCTCCAATGTAGCAGTTTAAGTGGGAGGAAAAGTAGGTCTTCTGACTGGGACAAATCCAGCACAGGGTCCTCTAGGCAGCTTCCTATGGCCTGGTGCTAGCTGGGGGCCCAAAAATATTAGCATTATGGAAAGAAATCTCACTCATATCTCTACTACAAAGTGGCTGCTTTCTTAATCTGGGACTGCTCTGCTTTGACATACAACAGCTCCAATTTACTCTTTCATTTACTCAGATGTAGAACCAATTAAAGATAATTTGGCTGAAATGTAGAGCCAAGGAAAGAGAGATTTTCTGGAGCTTGTCAAGATGAACTGGTAGAGGACAAACCTGCACTAGCAGGGTCTTTAAAATAAAAATGGTAACACTTGGTGCTGAAGATGTGGTGGTAATATGCAGATATGGTAAAGTGTAGGTGGGTATTTTCAATTTGCATGTTTGATAAGAAAGCAAAGGGATGGCTACCAAATGTTCCTGACATTGAAGAAACTCTGATTTTTTGCCATTCCTCATGTACTCTTCAATTTTCAGATAAATTCACGAGGATTATAGTTAGTCAATAATTACAGTCAAAGTTTCATAGTTATAATTGTTTAAAAAATGGCATCTATATTAGGTTATCAAAAGTTTTATTCAGCGAACGCTCACATGAGCGAAAATGCTAGAAATCTAACTAGCCCTCCACACCCACCGCTAACTATATATTCCAACTCCGAGATCGCACTACAGTGAGGAAAGGGCAAATATCCCACTCCTCACTGTACCATGACCCCACAAACACCCTTTTGATTTCCAGCGTTTTTGCTCATGTGAGCATTAACTGAATAAAACTTTCGATAATCTAATATAGACCCCAAAAATGCATATACATATACATTACATATATGTATATATGCATATATCTGCATATGCATACACATACACACATACACCTTAATGTCCATTACATTTCAGATGTTCATCATGGGAAGCTTTTTAATTGAATTAGAGTTACTGGGCTCTTAGTACAGAGAATTAAGGTTCTAAATGCATATCTAGGCAGCATCTGCTCTTCTGTCAACATTCAAAGTGAATTAGAGTTGTCTGCTCTCATCTGTCCACGATTTTGTAGAATTTCTCCAATTTCGACTTATATTTTGTGCTGTCACTTGTAAAATGTTTGGTTTTCTGGTAAATCAGTGAGTATTACAATTGGCAAATAATACCAGTGATCAGAATTTTGCAATTCTCAAAAAATGTTTCATTTTTACCAAAAGCCAATAATGCCAGTCATTAATGTTCAGAAAAAATATGTATGTATAAGTGTGTGTGTGTGTGTGTGTGTGTGTGTGTGTGTGTGTGTGTGTGTGTGTGTGTGTATATATATATATATATATATATATATATATATATACATATACACACACACACACACATACATTTACATACACATATGCAACACCTGTTTTGTTATCTTTTTAAGTGAATTAAAGTTGTATAGCACTTATAAACAAAGAATTAAGGCTCTAAGTTGTCAACGAACTCCTTCCTGTAATGAAAATTACAGTCTGATCCCTTCCACCTCTGCTTGCATACTGTGCCGTTTTGAGCAAATCACTTACACAGTGCTCCTGATAGGGGAGAGTTTGCTACCTGGTTAAAAAGTACATAAAACAAAAAAAAGTTGCCCTGGTTTAGGACCTTTGTTCCTCCATTATTTTGGCTTTGTCTAGAAATTTTGAACAAAGATGCTGAGAGGTATTGTGGGCCATTCCTTGTAAAATTTGTGGTTGTCTGTCAAACTGCTGTGGACTGTAGTCACTAAACAACAATTGCGAGTTTCAGATATTGAATCATTCAGAAAACTCTGCTAAAGCAAAGCTTACTATGCTAGCAACTTCCTAAGAAAATAAGAGAAATATTTAAACACATGTTCTTGATTTTGGGTCTGATTCTTGAGGTATGAAGCCCATGGGGCACAAGAGAGTTGCAATGGGTTGCACTACATGGTTCCAACAGCAGTGAGCAAAAATACATTTATGGGCCATTATTTATTCACATCACTGCAAACAGAGGTCCAAAGATAGACAAGTGACCATAACTGTTACTACGTGTGTGTGTGTGTGTGTGTGTGTGTGTGTGTGTGTGTGTGTGTGTGTGTATGTATATAATATATATATATATATATATATATATATATATAAACTACACATACACATATACATCTCAAGGCAGTTATGATGTAGGAACCGACTGCAGTAAACCTCAGCCAAATTCTTTAGGTACTATCCTTGGTTTCCTTGTTCTGTTGACTTTTGACAGTTTGACCGTGAATAAACTGGACAGCATGAAGTATAAGAGTTTAATATCAATATCTAACTCTGAATATATTTTTAATTTAGCTTATTTTTTGCAGGAATGTGGGTGTGAAATGCGCTGTGTTGGTCTGCAACAGTGTCTGCCTGGCACTTAGTGTAGATGAGTAAGCCTGTGGGGTGTTAATGAGCCAATTCCTGTAGTGCAGGGTTCAACTGACTCAGCCTTTGTTTGCTTAATGTGTTAGTATGACTAAATCACTTCACCAGACAGTGCTCCTGATCTGCCCCTGAAATAGGATACTTATGTCCATTGGGCTGACCCAGACTGTTAGTAAATGTGTTGTACACTATCTTTGAAGCCCTGCACCCTTCACACAGCCACTAATTACTACTTCACTATACATTATTTGACTATGAATCCCAGCATGTCTGCAAAATATGAAATGAAGGCTTTAAACTTGATCAGTTTAAAAGTAAAGAAAAATGCAGCATGCACACATACAGGTTTGAACAATGTTTTATGGTAGTTGAGGAGAGAGTGTCAATATATGGGATAACTGGTATGGCTGACGTGTCCCCAGTCCATTATCATGTCCAGTTTCTGGCTTCCAGCACCCTGCTGTTTAGGCTTTTCCCATGATGAACATCTGAAATATAATGGACATTAAAGTGAAGGAGAAAGTGAGACAGTTCCTAGAGAAAGTAACACTTCAGGCAGACCTAACATGGTGCACCTGACAAGTCCAAGCAACACAAATGCTAGCAAAAAAAAAAAAAAAAAAAAAAGAAAGAAAGAAACAGCCAATTCACACATTAGATGCAAAAATGTAGGAATCACCATTAAGTGAGGAAAATACACTGTTAGATGAGGAAATGTTATTCTTAGTATACAGTTTTCCTTTACTGAAGCACAACTAGTTTTTTAGGAGATTAACTCGGGTTTCGGAGTTTGGGTGCTGAACAGGTATTAAAACAAAGTAAATGGCCTTTACTGCATTCTGGAAAGTCTAGAAATCCCTGCAATCCTGGTTTCAAGAATTAAAATAATGCGGTGAAAGAAAGAATAAAACAGCTGAGACATTTTCTGGTAATTGTAAACTATATAGGGAGGCATAACAAGAAAATCTACTGCCTTTAATTTTTGCCATGCATACTAAAACTCTATCCATATATACTGTCTATTAGGCAAACCATAGGGAAAACCTTCCCAAGCCATAAACATAACATTTCCTTCCATGTCAATGACTTCCTAGTTCATTAGAGAAACAAAAATAATCATGGTAGCCTGGTATTTACTTAGCAAATCTCGATCAGTGCTTTTGTAGAAAATGAGCCCCATGAAAATTCAGGCTATACTGGCTACCAGCTTCCCATTATACCCTCCAAAGAGGGCGAGTTCAATACTTGTCAGCTGAAAGTAAAGTAGTACAAAAATGAAAGTCATATGAACATCCCTTGGGTAAGAATATGTACACAACATTCAGTCAAGAGGTCATGAATGGGGAAAAAGAGAAAAGGAAATTTAATGGGAAATGCATACTAGAAACCAGAAATCAACCTGGATTTTGGGATACCACACCCACCACATCAAAGACCTCTTAAATTAATTACACAAATCAGGTCGATCATCATAAATTAAAAAGTTACGTGCTCACCTTAACGTTCCATCTAAGATGTCTATTTTCATGCTTCCTCAACTGATGGGTTCAGATTACAGCGCTTCTCCCAGAAAGTTGGATCCTAGAACTCGAGTTCCTCCCTTTGCCCACAATGACCCACCAACCTAACATACTTCAGATCGAGTTTGCTGCCCATAGATGTAAATGATAGAAGAGAAAAAGGGGAGCTGGAGCTCCAATAATAAATAGAGGTTCCTATACCACTCTTAGATATCTCCAGAAGCATATCAAAGTGGGGGTAGGTGGGACAGAAGTTAAGGAAGAATGAAAATGGACAACACAGATGAAACTATGGTGAGTACATAACTTTTTAATCTGATGTTGTTTTTTTCAGTCATTCCTCAACTGATGGGACAGTGTTCCCAGCTACCATAACCCTGGGAGGACCTTATGGAAGGATATTCCACAGCACTGCTGAGCCAAAAGCTGCTCTGTTCCTAAACATCAGGATACAACTTGTAATGAACAATAAAGGGGTGTATATTAGCCCAAGCTGCAGCTGCACAAATATCATCTAAGAATGCTTTGGACCAAAAATATGATGAAACAAACATAGATCTCATGGAATGGGTCCTAGAAGGTTTCTGGTAAAGATAAACCCAATTTTCCATAAACAAAGGTTGTACAATCAGTCAACCATTTGGCCAATGCTACTTTAGATACTGGAATGCCTAATCCCATAGGAGAAAAGGAAACCTTGGTCAGATTTCCTGAAATTTTTGGTTCTATGAAGGTAGAACAGTTTTCCATGCACAGCCAACAGATGCAACATGAACTTTCCTTTGGTTGAGAAATTTGGAAAGAAAACTGGGAGGTTAATGACCTGGCTAATATTTGACAAAGAAGCTACCTTAGGCAAAAAAGATGGGTTACTTCGAAATGAAACCCTGTCTTTGTGAAAAATTAGGTAAGGAGACTTTCAAGACACAGTTTGGAGTTCAGATACACTTCTAACTGATGTAATAGCCATAAGAAAAATGGTTTTCCCAAATAAAAAAAATTGAGGTCAGCTTTGGCAAACGGTTCAAAGGGAGACTGAGTTAAAGCCTGAAGCATCATAGTTCAATCCCAAGGTACAGTAGGGTTTTTCAAAGGAGGTCTGAGCAGAAAAGCTCCACTGAGAAATGGTTTCCAAACTTTAGAAGAAGCCAAGGTAAAGTGATTTTCGTCTAGGTGAAAATTAGAAAAGGCAACCAACTGAACTTTAATTGCTGAGAAACTAGCCCCTTCACCGAAAATCAAAGCTAAGAATTCAAGGATAGCTATAATAGGTGCTGAAAAGGGGTCCAAGTCTTCACTGAAGACCCAAAAGACAAATCTTTTCCATTTAATCTGGTAGATCTTTCTAGTAGACGCCTTTTGGGAAGATAAAATCTGGCAGACAGGGGAGGCCAGAGTAAAGGGAACCAAATCTGATAAGGCCAAAAGGGTGCAATAAGGATAACTGTGCTCTTTCAGCAAACAGCTTTCTGGAGAAACTTTGGAATTACTGGCAAAGGTAGAAAGGCATAAAGGAGACTGGAGGGCCAATTGTGAACTAGGGCATATCTTGGCGACTCCCCTGGTAGAGGGATCAGGGCAAAGAACCTGCTGCACATTTTGGGAGAAGTGAAAATATCACAGTATGACTGGCCTTTTTGATGGAAAAGTTTCTCTGCCACGTTGACACCGAGAGACCACTTGTGAGGCATCAGAATGGACCTGCTTAATTTGTCTGAAATCACGCTGGATCTCCCTGGGATGTGTGCTGCTATTAGAAAGCAAAAGGAAGAGATCACCCATTGCCACACTCTTATAGCTTCTTGTCAAAGAGAATGAGATCTGGTTCCTCACATTTGCTGACATACCAGACTACTGACCTGTTGTCCATCTGTACCACAATTGTCCCAGACTGGAGAATGTCTTGAAAGTCCTGCAATGCTAGCAGGACAGCTCTCACCTCCAGGACACCAATATGCATCTGGGCCTCTACTGGGGACCACGTACCTTTGACAGTCCTTCCCAAGTGGTGCCCCCACCCAAGCTGGGAGGTGTCAGAGATTACTGTGGCCTTGGGGAGGGGAAGAACAAAGGGGTGGCCTTTGTGGAGTTAGTCAGAATGAATCCACCACAGAAGATATCCTTTGCATGCTTAAGTGATCTTGGCTAGCATGGATAATGGATGATGTAGAATGGATCATTGAGTCGACAGGGTCCACTGAAGAACTCTCATATGGAACCTTGCCATTGAAACAAGGGTGACAGCTGCTGCCATGGAACCTAACACATGAAGTATCAGTTGGCCCGGAAGGGATGAATTCTGGATCACTGTCATGACTTGGGACTGTACAGTGTTTATTTGAGTTGAGGGAACTGAAGCTATTTGGCTGCATTCAAATGAGGACCTGTGAACTGCAGACTCTGTGTTGGGGTGAGTTGACATTTGTTGTAATTGACTGTTATTCCTAAGTGAGAGCACAGCTGGAGTAAGTAGTCCCTTGCTTGTACCAGTTGATGCCTGGTAGAAGCAATCAGGAGCCAGTTGTCTAGATATGGAAACACCTGGAATCCCAGCAGTCTCAAGTAAGCTGTTACAACTGCCATCCATTTGGTGAACACCCTGGGGACTGTGATGAGACTAAAGGACAGTGCTCTGAAGTGATATGACTGGCTCTCAGGCAGAAGCGTAGATATCTCCTAGAGTGCCTGTTCATTTTGATGAGACAGTATGCACTCTGAAGATCTATCAAGCACATTCAATTCTCCTTCTGCAGAAGGGGCAGAATGGACTGAACTGTGACCATTCAAAATTTTATATACTGCAAGAACTGGTTTAATTTGCTAATATTTAGAATTCGTCTCAAGTCCCTTGTCTTTTTTGGCACTAAGAATCATGAGCAAGTTCCGGACCCTCTCAGGTCTGGAGGAGGACCTCTTGGAGGACTCTTTTGTCTAGCAGCTTTTTTATTTATAGAGCTGCTGCTTCCCTCTAACTAGATGGAACATCAGGGACTTTCTTCTGAACTGTTTGGAGGGAGTTGGGAAAATGGTATGATATAACCTCTGGATATAATCCTCTACACTCATGAATCTTTTGTGATAGTTGGCTTGGCTCTCTGGTGCAGAGACAGATGACCCTGACTACCTCCTGAGAGGAACAGTCAGTCCTCCTTTCAGGAGCACTGATAGAACCTTTCCGAAAAAGTATCTCTAGATCCCTGGTTCTGTGGACCACCTCAGCCAGAACAGCATCTTCTGTTTGAGTTCCCCACTCTACCCATGGGGGAACTATCTCCATGTGACTCCTGGAAAGGACCCTACGATTTTTTTTAAACCATATCTTTCTACCACCTCACTGATTCATATAAAAGGGTCTTTGGGGGTAGAAAAATATGCACTCATGGTAGACAAGGTCTTTCCTTCCTGTTCGCATCTTGGTGTGCGTCTTTGACCTTGGAGCCAAAAAGAGACAATCTGTCAAAGGGCACAATGACGAACGAAGACTTAAATGGTTCTGCAAAGTCACATAAGCACATGCAGGCACATCTCCTAATGGTCATGCTTGAACCTGCCTTCCATGAGGTACCTTCCACAACATGGGAGGACAACATCATGGATGAATTACAGAGAGATTGGAGGGTGGCCTGCTGCTAGAAAATTCTGTTCCCAGTAGACATGGACCCTGAAAGAGATTTGGTAAGCTCTTTGATCAAATACCTTTGTAGTTTTGTAAAATATCCTAAATAATTCTGCGACCTAAGTGCGAAGGTCGTTGAAGCATAGACACGCTTCCCAAATCTGTTCACCTCCCTGGACTCCATGTTAGGGGCATGGACAGAGGAACTCTGCTCCACTAGGTTCCTTTTTTGTAGCTGTTGCAACAACCATGGCATCAACAGGGACTCCCTTATTCCAATGCACATGGGTCTTTAGAAGCAGCAAGAATCTTATCCAGTCTCTTAGGAATTGCCTCAACTGTGTCTGGCTCCTTCCATGCCTACTGGGAGACAAGGTCTACAAGCCCGTTGGCCTTGCCTCAACTGTGTCTGGCTCCTTCCATGCCCACTGAGAGACAAGGTCTACAAGCCCATTGGCCAGGATGCGGGTCACCCAGGAAGTGGATGGGCTAGACCTGAAAGCCCCCAGAAACACAGATTCCTCTTGGGATGGGGCACTGGGTAGACCAACCACCTCTTTGTTTCAGGAGTTGCAGAATGTCTCCAAAGGAGATGTCTTCAGATGGTGATCTGGGGGACCCCCTTCCCCTCGTCTAAGTCAGTGTCAACAGTGAGAGATTTCTGCGGGGAATCTAAGTGCCTCCTTTTGCATGTTCTCTTATGAGGGACTTCCTCAGTGGGGTGTTCTGGGGAAGTAATGGAAGAGAAAATGCCACGATGGGCTGGCTGTCCCACTGGAAAAGATTACTGAGGCTCAGGACACAGAACAGTACGAGGTAGAGTTATCCAATCTGAAGGTGTTAGGGATGTCTGTTTTCTAGGCATACAGAAGACCCTTTGAACCACATCGAAAACAGAATGGCTAGAAGACAGAGAAGCCAATGGATCCAAACTGACCTCTCTCGGATCACTGGCCTCTGCAGCTCCATCAGCAATCCACCCAAGGAGGGAGTCAGACCCGAGTTGTCTAGTGCTGAGGCTCTAATGGGAAGAAATTGCTCCTAAAGCTTTGGAGTTGACTCCAGGGCCTCAGACCTGGTACTACAGTCTTCTGGCTCCAAGATGCTTGGTGCTGGTCATCTTTTAGTAACCATCTGAGTTGAAGAAACAATATTCTTTGGATCCAAAGAAGACATCCCCCAGGGACTTGGATATGATGGCTCTGAAACAAAAGGATGGATCGGAGAAGGAGAAATAAAAAAGGGAAGTGGTTAGCCTTCTGCTCTCAGGCTCAGAGAAGGTAGGTGCCGAAAGACCCCCCATCTGTAACTATGCTCTGAGGAACTTCCTTATCATCCTGTTCAGGTCTGCTTCACAAAGCATCCTGGAGGACCAAAGAGGATGCAGTGGAAGGGGGGGGTCTAGAATGCCTTCAAGGTGACTCCTTAAGAAATAGAGAGGGGAGCCTGGATGGAATAGGCTCTGGTGGCAATGCAGAAGTACAGATCTGGGAAGATCTTGCAGCACAAGGTATCTGATCTGGTAATGATGGATCAGACTAAGACCTTGTCAGGTGGCTCAGTGAAAGTAGCCGAGGTTAAAGTTGAAGGATGGTCAGAAGATCTTTTTAGAGTGTCCTTGGATTGAAGATCACCTATAGGTTTATCAGCTGTTTAGGGGTATCAGTCCCAGCCACCAAGGAAAAAGACTCAAGAAGAAAAGAGACCCCTTAGAATCAATTTGTTTTTATGATAAATCAGGGCCAGAGAAATGAAACTGGCACATATATAGTCAGTATCCAAGTGAGCTGGGCCCAAACAATAAACACATTCCCTGTGGCCATCAAAATTTGGAATCTTATGCCTACAGGAAATATATTTATTTCTCAATACCTGAAGGTTTTTCTGACATATTGTTAACCAGAAAAATATACTACAAACAGCAGAAAACCAAGTAACCATGAAAAATGGTACTGAACCAACAAACATTCTTTCCTTTTTTTTTCTTTTAAAGGGAAGAAAAAAAAGAGAGCAGAAAGGGAAAGAAGATAAATTACCAACAATGGCAGAAAGGGGGGACAGCTTACAGTACAGTTGTGCACACTTACCATAAATGTAGATGTTCAAGTGTATTCACTGTTGCAGTCAACACATTTGGGTTAACTGCCGGAAGGAAGCCCTCAGCCGGTCTGAATACCAGAGTCTTGGGATTTCTGTGTCAAATGCTGTCTCTTCTTCCATGACATCAGGTGGTCAGGGGTATAAAACATGCAGCCGACGCCATTACATCAGTTTTTCTTGCCCAAGATGACAGGTGCCCCCACAATAGGGAGCAGTCATATGGTATGGGACACCCCCAGCAAAAAGCATATACACATGATATAATATATACCAAACAAATAGGATGGGTAAAAGTCAAGAGAAGTCAGGGGGCTGGAGGGAGGGTAACTAGGACTGCAACAGTGAATGCACTCGAACATCTACATTTATGGTAAGTGTACACAACTGTACAATGTTCTTTGTGCTTCACTGTTGCAGTCATCACTTTGGGTTGATTCGGAAAGCTAAGGAAGGGTGGAGGTAGTTAAAGAGCATTAGGGCTAGCAATGAGGCCCTGTAAGACTGCTCTGGCAAATCCAGCTTTGGATTTAGAAAAAATAGGCAAGTGGTAATGCTTGGTGGAAGTATGTACAGAGCTCCAGGTTGCAGCTTCCAGGCCGTCCCTGGTAGGGACTACTCTGAAAAATGCAGTAGAGGTAGATGCAGCCCTGGTGGAATGTGTTCTTATCCCCTGTGGTGTAGGTTTTCCATGGTGCTTGTAGCAGAAATGGATGCAATGTGCTATCCATTTGGAAATGGTTTGCTTTGAAATGGCCTTCCCTTCTGCCCCTACAGCAAAGCAGACTAGCAGCTGGTCAGATTTTCTGAGAGGCTTAGTCCTGTCCAAATAGAATCTAAGCGGTCTGTGCACGTCCAGGGAATGCAGCATCCTTTCCCCTTTATTCTGGGGATTATAGGTTCATAGGTTCATACTAGGCTATCTGCCCGAGGGCATTTACAAGCCTAGCCCATAGTTTTGTGGCTTACGCCACCCCTTTAGTTTGGAGAAACTATGCCCATTATTTTGCTGTGCCTCTGTCGAGCAGTGACACTGAGGTAACCCCTGGGGTGTATCTGCGATCTCCCATCCATTGGTCAAGATTCCTCTTGAACAAGGCCAGCGAGGTGCTCTGCCTCACATATACCGGGATTTTGTTCCACAGCATAGGGAGTCTTTGGGTGATGAATCTATCCCTCCAGCACGTCCTATTAATAACCGCGTCGAGGTTTAAGTCTCCCGCCCTTGTGGCTCTGAGGGATCTAGATTTTTTGAGATGAAGCATGTTCATCAAATCTGGGTAGGACATGGCCTTGTATGTCAGGCACAGGTCACCTCTGAGCAAGCGGTAAGCAACTGAATATAGCTGGAGTTCTTCCAGTCGGGCCACATAAGACAGATTTTTGAGACCCTTTATCCTTTTGGTGAGGAACTTTTGTGGCCTCTCCAGCTGCTGCAAGTGTCGGGTCAGATACATACTGAATGGGGCATTGTACTCAATCATTGGTCTGATGAGTGATGAGTATAGGGAGACTATGACTTCCCTTGATCTAGATGTGAATCCCTTCATGATAAGGGGGCAATGTAGAAGGTCTTCCTAACTACTTTAGCAATATGAGTGTCGAATGAAAGGCAACTGTCAACCTGGGTCCCCAGGTCCCTGATAACTTCTTCTGTGATCAGTGGATTGCCACCTATATGGTAGCTAGGGGTAACCTTGTTTTTCCCTAAGGGTATGACTATGCATTTCTTGGCATTTAACTTTAGGCCATGGCTCTGGCACCAGTTATCCGTTTCTGTGAGACCCTTCTGAAGGATATCTGTGTCAGATGTGTTTTCGACTACGGCGCCCAGTTTGCAGTCATCTGCAAACTTTGTCAGCCATAACCCTCCTGTGTTTGCTTGTACTTCAGAAAAGTAGATGCCAAACAAGAGTGGGCCCAGGACTGAGCCCTGTGGGACACCACTTGTGACAGGCTTTGAGTCTGACATGGTGCCAGCAACTCTGACCCTGTGGGTTCTGTCACTCAGCCAGTTTGCAACCCATCTTGTAATGTATGGGTTTACATTTAAGTTGATGAGGTTTTCAATGATGCCCGAGTGGGGTATTGTATCGAAAGCCTTCGCCAGGTCTAGGTAGGCTGTATGGACCGCCTTTCCCTCGTCAATGGCCTTGGTGACTGTTTCAAAAAAGTCAACCAAGTTTAAAAGGCATGATCTGCCTTTGACAAAGCCAAACTGGGTTGGATCCAAAGTCTGCAAATTCCCTATGTCTTTATTTATGAGATCCATTATGATCCTCTCCATGGCTTTGCAGATAAGGCTCGTCAAGCTAATGGGACGGTAATTTCCAGGGTCGGTGGAGGCACCGCCTTTGTGAAGTGGGACCACAGTAGCTGTGCGCCACTCCCTGGGTACGTATCCGGAGGTGAGACTCAAATTAAACAGCTGTCCTAAATGTGGGTTTAATTCCTCATTGAGTTCGTGGAGCACACAGCCGGGGACACCATCAGGTCCCATGGATGCTGTGTTCTTTGCCTTAGAGAGAGCAGTTCTCACCTGGGCGTTAGAGATGTTTGGGGGGCTACAATCATTTGGTATAGATAGCTCTCCTTTTGGGGGGGGAGGGGGGGGAGTTTGCACTGAACCTGTCAGCCAGTATGTTGGCAATGTCTGTAGGATCAGTAATCTTCACATCATTTTGAACTAATTCTGAGCATATCTGGGAGTTTCCTCCTAGGTTTCTGACATAGCTAAAGAATGCCTTATGGTTGTCTTTAGAGTCCTTAGCTATTTTTCTCTCAAAATTAAGCTTTGGTTGATTTTATGAGAGCTCTTAGCTTTTTACTTATAGTGATCAGCGGTGTCTTACCTTTTAAGGATTTTGCTCTATCTTGTAGTAGCTTCCTCCTTTTGTTGTAGAGTTTGTTTATGGCTGGGGTCCACCAGACTGGACGCTTGCCTTTGGTACAAAGAGTCTTTGTTTTGCTTGGGATTGCCTGATCCATGCAGCCCTGCAGGTGCTGGTAGAAGGCATTTGTAAGTGATTCAGCGGTTTGAGTAATGTTTACCGCCGGCTCGGGGGCTTTAAAGGAGACCACACTAGTCTTTAGAAGTGTGAAGTCGGCTTTCGAGTAGTTCTTTACTGTGGTCTTTTTTAGATTAGGGAAAAAAGTAGGCAAATGAATAAACTAGTTCAGAGCCACACTAGATACCACCTTGGGCATAAATGATGGATTAGTCCAGAGGGAAACCCTGTCCTCGTGGAAGATAATGAAGGGTTCCACAGCCATAAGGGCCTGCAGTTCAGACACTCTTCTTGCAGAAGTGATGGCTAGAAGTAAAGCTGTTTTCCAAGAAAGGAATTTCAACTCTGCTGTAGCAGCTGGTTCAAAGGGGGAAGAGTAAGTTTTTCCAACACAAAGTTTAGGTCCCAGGCTGGAGTGGGAGCTCGTCTTGGGGGGGGGGGTGTTCTTAAATTTTTGGCCCCTCTAAGGAATTGTTTTAGCAGTGGGAGAGAGAAGAGGGATGGCACAGTATTATAATGTGCTGATATGGCTGAAGCATGAATCTTAATTCAAGAAAAAGATAGGCCCTTGTGGAGCATTTCTGTTAAATAATCTAGAATATGAGGTAAGATGGGCACTGTTGTGCCCATCCCTTGAGACTGGCTCCAGGAACAGTATCTTTTCCACTTTTCTGAACAGGATTTTCTAGTACTAGGCCTCCTTGCCTCAAGAATGAAATCCAGCACCTGCTTACTGAGAGTTGTTAGAGGTGAGGTCAGGGGATTAGCCAGGCTGCAAGGTTCAGGGTTTGAAGCTGAGGATGCAGAATCTGGCCTGCCTGCTGGGACAGCAGGGAAGGGGTCTGAGGCAGGTGCCATGGTTGTAGCACTGTCAGAATGCGCAAAAGGGGGTACCAGTGCTGGCATGGCCAGTCCGGTGCAATCAGTATTGTTCTTGGCTTGTCCTGTTTGATCTTTACTAGGACCTTCGACCGGAGAGGCAGTGGGAGGAAGGCATAAACTGAGAGGCCTTCCCAGGTAAAGGACAGGGAATCCACTTTCCAAGTTTGACTGTGGGGAGTTCTGGTGCAGCATTTGTTCAATTGGTAGTTCCGAGAGGAGGCAAACAGGTCTATCTCTGACGTCCCCCATTTGTTCAAGAGCTTGAATATTTTGGGTTCCAGATTCCATTCGTGTGGGTCCATGAGATTTCTGCTCAAGTCGTCTGCCAGTGAATTTAGTTTGCCTGGCAGAAATTGAGCTTGTAGGTTCACTTGGTTGCTCAAGGCTGTGTTCCACAGAGCCATGGCTAGTCTGCAGGGTGGGTAGGAATGGGTCCCCCCTGCTTGTTTACCTACCGCATAACTGTGGTGTTGTCTGTCTTTATCAGTAGCGGTCCTGGAAAAATAAGGTCTTTAAAGGCGGTCAGAGCATTCTGTACACCTATTTCTTTTTGACTGACATGCAGGTACATTTGCATTGGGTTCCACTTGCCCTGAATGCACTGCCCTGCCCTGTGAGCCCCCTATGAATAATCTGATGCGTCTGTTGTTAGGGTTTGAGCAGCAGGGGGTAGAGTGAAAGGGAGTCCCTTGCTGAGGTTGCAAGCCTCTGCCCACCAAAGGAACTCTGCCCTCAGGTAAGGAATAATAGGAATCATTGTTTCCAGGTCCTGAGAATATTGACACCATAGACTTTTTAGATACCACTGAAGTTTCCTCATATGCATTCTTGCATACAGAATTAACAGAATGCAAGAGGCCATGAACCCTAGGGCTTGCAGGATTTTCCTTGCAGATAGCTGGGTTTTTGTGGCCAGTAGGTTGAAGTAGGTTGTCAAATAAACTTGTTTCTCTGGAGTGAGGAATGCCATCTGGGAAGTTGTGTTCAAGCTTGCTCCCAAGAATACAATCTGTTGGCAGGGTAATAGGTGTGATTTCTTCTCGGTGATGGTGCACCCCAGTGAAGTTAGAAGTCTCTTTATAAATGCCAGGTGTTATAATAGCAAGTCCTGACTCTCTGCCTGAATCAGGCAATCGTCCAAATATGGGTAAATCTGAATATTTCTCTGCCTTCAAAATGCAATGGCTGGAGCTAGGCACTTTGCGAATACCCTGGGCGCAGTAGATAAGCCAAAGGGAAGTGCAGAGAACTGACGGTGCATTGAGCCTGCCCTGAAGTGTAGGTATTTCCTGCAAGATTCCATTACTGGGATGTGCAGATAAGCTTCTTTTAAGTCTAGGTTTGCCAGCCAGGCATCCTTGGTTAGCATAGGAAAAAGCTGTTGACGAGTTAGCATTTTGAATTTTGGAACCACCAGAAAGGTGTTTAGCATAGACAGGTCCAGGATAGGATGCCAGGAGTTCTCTTTTCTGGGAACCAGGAACAGTCTTGAATAGAAACCTTGTCCCCTTTGTTCTGCTAGGACAGGCTGAATAGCCTTGATACTGAAGAGAGAACTTGTTTTTGGGCCTCCGCCCACTGGTTTGGAGGGAGGTCTGGCCATTCACTTGGGGGTGGCAGTGTGTGGAAGTGGAATCTGTAACCTAGGGAAACTATTTAAAACCCATTTGTCTTGGGTAATGAATTCCCAGTTTCTTGCATGCAGGGCTAGCTTTCCTCCTAAAGGTGCAAGAAGCTGAGCAAGGCTTGGAAGAGTTGAGGAGAAGTCATTGTGCCATTTTTCCATGGGGGTGGCTTACTACTCCCTGCTTTGGAAGTGGGAGCTCCCCCACTGCTTAGATCTGTGCATAGCCTGAGACTGGAGTCTTGGTTGTCTGCTGCTCCTGGGTTTGGACTGAAAAGGACCAGTTCTTTGAAGGCCAGTGCCTACTGAATCTAGGTGGCTGTACCTGTAAGAAATCTTTAACAGTTTGCACAGATTGAGCTTTTTCCTCCATTCTTTTTAAGGACGACTTCTGCTTTGTTGCCAAAAAAGACGTTCTTGGTTTAAGAATGAATTCAGTAATTTAGCTTTAACATGATCTGGCAAGTTTTGTTCCTTAAGCCAAGCATGCCTTCTAAGTACAGACCCAGTGACAGCAGAAGTATCAAAACCACATTACAAAGTGTGTTTACCAACTTGGTCAGCAGAATGCATTAACTCTTCTAAATTTTTGTGTTCAGCACAGTCAGGAATCAACATATTTTTTTGTTTAATTAGTCCCATAATATGCTGCTGATACTTAACATACGAAACTGGCAATTTAAAGCTCTAATGGCCAGAATAGCAGAGGTGTATACCTTCTTACCCCATCTGTCTACAACCTTAGAATCCCTGTCAGAAGGGGTAGGATTTTTGGCAGTAGTAGCCTTAATGCTTTTAGGTCCTTGGGAAATGGTCTCTGAATCCGCAGTAGGATTCTTGAAGAAGAATTTGTGAGAGTCAGGTACTCTATAGTACCTGTCAGATTTCCTGGGAGCTGAAGGCAAAGTGTCTGGGGTACGGCTGGATTCTAAGAAAACATCATCTACAATCTCCAAAACAGGAGGGATAGCTAGAGGCCTGTGCTGAAGCAGGTTTAAGAATTGCCTAAGTCTCTTTTTGGACTTAAATAGTCCTGGCTTTCCATGCGGAAATGTTCCCTAAGGGTATGCAAGGTTTCACCAAAGGAAAAGTCCTCTGGAGGGGAAGCAGAGAGAATGGAATACTCTGCATCAGAATCCTCATAAGTAGATAATGGTAAATCCTGGTAGTTAGAAGGACCAGAGTTATCAGATTCCTGATCAGCAGAATCAGAAGGAAAATCAGTTCTAGGTCTCTCAGAGGGGGAAGGCTGGCTTCCCCTAATTAAGGTAATAAGGTCTTCAGCCATTCTAATCATTTGGTTTTGAGGCATATGTGGGCCTGAGAATGTGCTTTGGTCGTTGGTTTTCTAGGTGTAGTGCGTGCTTTAGGCCTGAGGAATTCGGTATTTTTAGCTTGAAACTAAGTCATCTGTTTAATACGAAAATCTGTAGGCCTGAATACACCCTCAGAATCTGGTGCCTGCACAGCGGCTCTGGACCCATCCAAGGTAGAGACATCCGCAGGTTCCATAGTCAAAGAAGCATCTCGCAGCATACCGGACTCCGAATGGGTCTCAGCAGAGGCCTGCAAATCTGTAGAAGTGGGTATCAGGGGCTGCAAAAGCGCCTCACTGAGTACCGGCGGACTGGCGACTAGCTTAACGTAAGCACTGTCGGCAGTTTTGGACCGATGCGGTCTGTCTCGTCTTTATCCTTACTTTTTTTTGGAAGATCAGTAGGTGGATGGCTTAACAAAG
The DNA here is from genome assembly GCF_019279795.1 of Protopterus annectens. Taxonomy (NCBI): domain Eukaryota; kingdom Metazoa; phylum Chordata; order Ceratodontiformes; family Protopteridae; genus Protopterus; species Protopterus annectens. Next base: position 647,473,368 of record NC_056737.1, read on the forward strand.
CCATTTTGGAGTATGGGGTTGAGAACAAAAGTATTTAGCTACATAAATAGCCCGACGACGAATAGTACAGGCATTGAACAAGGCACAAAACCGACAGCGAGGGACATTGTTGTCTGGGCCTAAACAGGTGACGCAGTAAGAATGAAAATCTCTATGAGGTATTTGCTTTCCACAGGCAAGACAATTATTAATTTTTTCTGACATTGGTTAGAGCAAGAAAAAAAGATCCCTAATGGGGTACTTATTTTTTTGAAGACTTCAGGTTTGAAACTCGAAAATGAAAATTTCAGGAGTTGGCCGACCGGCACTTGTGAACTGCTTCTGCTTCGGGCACCGCATGGCAAGAAAGACTGATGTAATGGTGTCAGCTGCATGTTTTATACCCCTGGCAACCTGACGTCATAGAAGAAGCGACAGCATCTGACGCAGAAATCCCATGACTATGGTATTCAGACCAGCTGAAGGCTACCTGCTGGCAGATACCCAAATGTGATGACTGCAACAGTGAAACACGAAGAACATGTCTAGTTCTCTGTGTGAAAACAAAAACTCATAGGCTCATAGGTAGGTACTCGGCTATTGGCCCTAGGACAGAATTAAGCCTAGCCAAAACTTTTTTTGCTTACGCTTCCCTCCCAATGGTTCGTTTCCTGTGCCCCTCTCTAGAAGGGCCACCGAAGTGATTCCCAGGGTGAATTTCCTGTTTCCCATCCACTCACCAAGATTCCTCTTGAAGAACGCTAATGAGGAGTTCTGCCTCATATTTATGGGGACCTTATTCCACAGCAAGGGAAGTCTCTGGGACACGAATCTGCCCCTCCAACAAGTCCTGTTTATTGTTATGTTAGGTTTACGTCCCTTGAGCGAGTAGCTCTGGTGGACTGGCTTTTCCTTAGCAATTCAGGGTCTGACATAGCCTTGTATGTCAGGTAGAGATCACCTCTGAGTAGCCGGCACGTGACCGAGTATAGTCTGAGTTTTTTTAGCCTCATGGCATAGGGCAACTGTTTGAAGCCAGTTATCCTCATTGTGAGGTACTTTTGAGGCCTCTCCAGTTGTTGCAGATGTCTTGTTAGGTACATTCCGAACGGGGCATTATATTCAATAATGGGACTAATGAGTGAGTAGAGGGGGACAATAACATCCTTATTCCTGGATGCAAACCTATTTGTGATAAGGTGGGCCATGTAGAAGGATTTTCTAACCACTTTAGCAATATAGTTGTCGAAGGAGAGGTTACTATCCACCTGAGTCCCTAGGTCTCTCATCACTCTCCATGGTAAGTGGGCTACCACCTATGTTGTAATTCATAGGTACTTGGTTTTTCCCAAAGAGGATGACTATGCACTTTTTGGCATTTAGCTTGAGGTCGTGGTTTTGGCACCACATACCTGTATCCATAAGACCCTTTTGAAGGATATCTGCGCCAGTAGGGGTCTCAATTACGGCACCCAGTTTGGAGTCATCTGTGAACTTTGTTAGCCATAGTCCCTCCATATTTGCTTGTACCTCCAAGAAGTAGATGCCGAACAGGAGGGGTCCCAGGACTGAGCCCTGTGGTACACCACTAGTCACAGGTTTGGAGTCAGATCTAGCGTTTCCTATTCTCACTGAATGGGTTCTATCCATGAGCCAATTAGCAACCCATCTTGTAACATAGGGGTTTATATTTAGGTTGGTGAGTTTGTCAATAATTCCTGAGTGAGGAATGGTATCGAAGGCCTTTGCAAGATCAAGGTATGCTGCGTGAACCACCTTTCCCTCATCTATTGCTTTGGTGACCATTTTGAAAAAGTCAACCAGATTTAGGAGACAAGACCTTCCCTTTACAAACCCAAACTGGGTGGGGTCAAGGGTTTGTAGGTTTCCAATGTCTTTGTTTATACAGAGTTCCATGATGATGCGCTTCATGGCCTTGCAGACGAGACTCGTCAGGCTGATGGGGCGGTAACTCCCGGGGTCAGTGGTGGCACCTCCTTTGTGGAGTGGTATAACTGTTGCCGTGCCACTCTGTGGGCATATAGCCTGAGGTGAGGCTGTGGTTAGACATGATATTAAGGTGAGGGATTCATTTGTTTTGGAGTTCATGTAGTATGCAGCCTGGGATGCTGTCTGGTCCCATGAATGCTGTGTTTCTTGCCTTGGAAAGTGCTATTTTCACCTGAGTGTCTGTGGTTTTAGGGGCAGAGCAATCTTCTGGTATGGAAATGGGCCCTTTGGGGGGTGAGGTGAAGTTTGCAATGAACCTATCTGCCAGTATATTGGCGATGTCAGTTGGTTCTGTGAATTTTGAACCATTATGCTGTAGCTCAGAGCAGATTTGAGAGTTATTTAGGTTTCTGACATAGCAAAAAAATGCTTTGTGATTGTCTTTGGTGTCTGTTGCGATTTTTCTTTCAAAGCTTGCCTTAGAGGTTTTTATGAGGGTTCTTAGCTTTTTGCTAAGGTTGGTCAGGGAGCCCCTCCATTCCTGGGTTTTTACTCTTTTTTGCAATAATTTCTTCCTTCTATTATAGATCTTATTTATGGCCGGGGTCCACCAGACATGTTTCCTCTTTTTGGAGGAGTGGGTCTTGGTCTTATTTGGGATAGCACAGTCCATGCACTCATGTAGGTGCTTGTACAGTGCTTTTGTAAAGGATATAGCAGATTCAATCATAATGCCTTTCTGCTGTGGAGTAGCGAAGTTTGCCACCTCTGTCTTGAGTAGCATAAAAGATCAGCTTGGAGAAGTTTTTCACCATGGCTTCTTTTGGGGCGGGGGTGAGGGTGGTATGTGGATATCTAGAGTGATGAGTTTATGGTCTGATCTGACCAATGAGGAATTTACCACAGGTGTGGAGCATTTGTCCCTCATGTTGGTGATGACCAGGTCCAGTATATTTCTACCTCTTGTGGGGGTGTTAATAAGCTGGTCCAGAGCATTTGAGTCAATGTACTCCAGGAAGCACTGAGCAAAGGTATTAGTACTTCCATAGTTTTCCCAGTTGATGTTTGGGTAGTTGAAATCACCCAGTATAAGGGTGTTCGGTTGGATGCTCATGTTTTCCAGTACCTCGAGGAAAGAAGAGTGCATGTCATGGGGCTGGGAAGGTGATCTGTAGCAAGCTACAATCTGGATTGCAGTTTTGCCCATTGTCAGTTGCACTTGGATGATTTCTGAGGCATCATACTTTGCAACCAGTCTGGAGGTGTTGTTACCCCTTGATGAATATGGATAAGCCTCCTCCCTTTGTATTTCGGTCCTCCCTTTGTATTTTGGTCCTCAACAGAGAAGGCCAGCAGACTTGTGTTTATGGGTAAATTTCAGTAAATGGCTAGTAAGTGTACTGCTTGGATGCCAGGAAAAAAGAAATACAGAGCTCCTGGAAAAAAAATAAACTGGAAAAAGTGAAGAAGAAACACTGACTAGGGAAAGTTCGGCCACTGTTGAGCAAAAAGCGATGCAACCTCCAGACTTGACTACCAGTAACCTACAGGAAGATATAAGACAACCACACACAGACCTGGTTAAAATAAACAAAACACTGATGGAGCATATCAAGACAAACAAAAGTTCAGAAAAATGGAATAAGCTTTAAACAGCTAGTCAGATAAGGTGATAAAGCTGCAAAAATCAGAGGTTGAAAAGAAAAAAAGGCTGGCTGAATAAAAGACTGCTCAAAAAGAGAAGTTTCAAAAAATAATAGAATTACAAGGCAGAGCACATAGGGAAAACATGAGACTTTCAGCAATACCAGAGAAGCTGGAAGGAGCACACTGCATTAATTTTATGAAAGCATAAATAAGCAACTGGACTGGTATTCCACAGCCGGAGTTGTTAGTTTAAAGGGCACATCATGTGTATGCTCCAAACCTGGATATGAGAACGCAACCTAGACCTTTAATAGTAAAAATGTAATCCTATCAGCAGGAGGAAATGATTTTGACAAAACTGTGCCAGAAGGAGAAAATACTAAAAGTGGGAGACAGCTGAGTTTTTGTGGAGAATGTCTACTCATTGTAGACGAAGCAGAAGCATAAATTCATTCACTATTAAGGGAATGTTGATATGCAACAGTGAGATGAGATTCAAACTGCTGTACCTAGGTGTATTCAATGTATTCTTCCTTGGAGGGGCAACATCACTTTTTGATCAAGTACATGCTAAGGAGAAAACCAAACATTTGTCCAACAAAAAATGAGCTGTGAAACAGAAGATCCTGCTTCTTGTTCTTCTGGGAATAAAGACCACAGAGAGACTGTACCTCGGAAACCTTTTCCACTGTTTCAGTGAAAAATGTTGGAGAGAAGGAAGGCAGCAAAAGTGTTCACTAGAAGAATCCAGAGTACATTGGAAATGAAGCAGAGATAAAGAGTAATAAAACCAGTAACTTAATGTGCGAGTACAATGCAATAATGATATTTGTAAAATATGGCAGAATAAGAAAATTGAGAAATACTGGACGTTTTCAGAATTTTTTGAACTTCTGGGGGACTCTAAAGCATATGTCCTAATTCATGTCATTAATGTTCAGAAAAATACTTTGGGAATGGGAAGAGAGGGGATAAAGTTAACTGTAAGCAAAGAAAACATTTTAATAGTATTTTTTTCTTGGTGTATTGTTTTTTTTTTTGCATGCTATAAAGTAAAGTTTTCTCAGTTATTTTTAAGTGTAATGGAGGCTGTAAATAGGCGCTGCTGTTCTTTTTTTTTCTTTCTCCCTTCTCTCTTTTTTCTTGTTCATTTTTAAGAAATGTAGGCACTACAATGCTACAAAGTGGTTAAAAGAGCATGACAAAAGAAAAATGAATGTGCTTTTTCTTATTCTTGCATGGGAGAATGATTGGATTAAGGCCCTTACATTGATTTAGTAACAAGTTTAAGAGAAAGCAAGTAAATGAAAAAGAATATTGAATATTACAAGGCTTTTTTCTAGCAAATGAATGTAGGTATACTAACACTTCTGTATCTGGCCCTCATCATGTCTCCAAGCAGACAATCTGATAATGGGAAATTGGCTGTCTGCTTCTCATATCTCCATGGAGGCAAACTGATCAAGAGAAACTGGTTACAGTCTGGTGGAGAGTGACTGGTTGGGGAAAAATAGAAAAGAGAAACTGGCCAGAAGATCATGTTCTCTGAAAGCATTCAGGGGTTTTCCCATCTGAGAGAGCTATAAAGAGAAGACAAAACAAATTAGTGCTTAGTAGAAGCACAAGCTGCATCATGTGACTTAGTATGGATTTTCTTTTAGGTAAACTCACGTCTGTAAGTGTGGCTATCAGTCTGGATCATTTGTTCCTGTTAGGAGGACAAAGCTTCAATATTTGAAGATGCACATAGTTTTGTGTGTTAGTATTAAATTAACAGCCTTTAGGGGTTTTTTTGAGGGCTTTCAATAAAACAAAAAGTTCTGTAAGATGCAACATAGGCTCAAAATGATATGACAAGAAAACTATATACAAGTTCAATCTGCCAAACAGTGTACTGCATGTAACACAAATGCTGGAAATAGACATGTAACAAAAAAGGTGCACATAAAACAGAATAATAATTATTTTATACAATGATGCTTTCTGTAATGTTTTTAAATATAAATAGTTCCACTGATAAATACAAAAAGGAAAGAACAGTGAACTATACTAAAAAATGTAGAGTCCACATAGTTATGTTACAGGAGACACACTTGGAAAGAACTGAACATGTGAATTTGATAAAGAAAGGTTTTCAGGATGGTTATTCAGCAGAATACCTAGGACAAAGGAAAAGAAGAGCACTTATATTAATTGCAAGAGGAGCTCCAATAGTGAAAGAAGAGAATAAAAAGCTAATTAATGGCAGATTTGTACTGCTAAGGGGCTACTGGCAAGAGAGAAGGATTACACTGGTATGTATTTATATTCCACCTAAAACTGCTATAATGGAGCTCAAGAAAATTCTGGTAGAAATAGTCAGTTTTCAGCAAGAAATATTATTTGTAGTTAGGGACTGAAATTCAATTTGCAACAGGGAAGATGTGTCTGGGGGGCCCAGAAAGGAAAGCACAACAAAGGAGGGTAGATTTTTGAAGAAATGTATGAAAATATTTGGCCTGGAAGAAGTGAATTCAGTAATAGGAGTTCTGAATGGATCTGCATATTATTACCCAAGATATAAAAACTGGCCTAGGCTAGACAGAATTTACATTTCACAGGAACGTGGGCATTTAATTAAAGGTCTTGATACACACTAAATAACTATAATAACCAAAATAAAAACACAGGGTAATGAAATAAAAATGAGATACTGGCACTTTCCCACCAATCTGTTGAAAAGAGAGGAATTTAAGGAATGGGTAGTGAAGATTATTCAGGAGCTATTCGACAGGATAGAAATTACTTTTGAAAATATAGCTAGGTTGTAAGATAAAATTAAGGTGGAGTTTAAAAATAGTGTGGAAATAAAAGAAAGGGAGCTATGGTTAAGAAGTAACAAGAATGATTCAGAGGGACTGACAAATGTTAAAGTATTGCAGAATGGGGGGAATCTCACAGAACAAGAGGATCAAATCCAGAATGCTAAGCAGAAAATAAGGGATTACCTCAATGATATACACGAGTTTAGAAAGATTGCTGTTAAACTGTTTTTTGAGAATAACAGAACACAAAAACTTTTAGCACAGCAACTCAGGCAACAGAAAGTAGAAAGGGCAGTTGCCAAGCTTACAGAGCCTGTAACAATGAAAGTAACAAGAGATCCTGTAGAGGTTATTAGAAATATTTTGGAAAGTCTATGACAGTCTGTACAAAGCAAAGAAATATGGACATCAAGAAAAAGACACAAATGGAAATATTTATGGAAGAATTACATATGCCACGGTTAGAGGAAGAGGAGGCTCAATTACTAATGGTTAGGATAGGAGGAAATGAGATAAAAATTGTGATGTAAAACCAATTTACATGAAAATCCCCAGGAACAGATGGTATTCCTGTGGAAGTTTGGAAGCTAGGAGGGGAAACAAAAAATCTCCAGATCTTTATCAGTTAACAGTGTTTTAAGAGGAGAAGTACCAACATCCTGGAAGAAAGCAGTGGTAGCTATAATAACTAAAGAGGGTAGAGATCCATCAGACCCAGCTTCATACAGGCCCATTTCAATACTAAACCATGATTATAAAATGTTCCTGTCTATAATGGCTAACAGAATGACAAATCTAACTCCAAAATTGATAGATATGGATCAATGTGGTTTTGTATTGGGGAGGCAAACATTTGACAACATTAACAGAATACTGATACAGAGGGAAGGAGAATGTACGAAAATACCATGGTTACTGGAGGCTCTTGATGCAAAGAAAGCATTTGACAGATTAAGCTGCGACTTTATGAGCAGGGAAATGGAAGCATTTGCATTTCCTAAAAAAATTATAAGCTTGATTAGGAGGATATACAAGGGATCGGAGTAGAAAATTAAGTGGGTGTTGTCATCTCTGATCATTTCTGCTTGAGCAGAGTAACCAGGCAGTAGTGTCCTCTTTCCCCTTTGTTATTTGCATTATATTTAGAACCACTGAAAAAGAAAGTAAGGGACTCAGAAATTCAATGACATTACTGGTATGGTAGTCAAGAAAAGCTGGCTCTATTTGCAGATGACATTATTTTATACCTAACAAAACTAGAAAGAGACATTACAGTGTTGCGGAATATTCCAAATCTTTTCGGAATACAAAATGAATAAAGCTAAAACAAAGGCAATATCGGTAAATAAATAATGTACCCATATGTGACTTGGTTCAGCAATATCCATATTTATGGGGACATGACAAAATGAAATATTTAGGATTATGGATTAAAAATGATGCTGGTGTGGGAGCCAAGTTAAGGATAATGTGGCAAGAGACTAAACAAAATATAACACAAAAACTGAGAAAATGTAAGCTTTGTTATATGGCTACAGATAGTAAGATACAAGCAGTTTTTAGCCCCATTAGTCTTATATACAGGTAAGGCATATTTTTATCAACCAGAGGAGAAGTTGTGGATAGCAATTAATAAAGAGCTGAAAGACTATCTGGGAGGGGAAGACTGCAAGAGTCAAGTGGATGAGCTGATTATTCCAGTAGAACAAGGCAGATTGGGATTACCTGATTTGAAGGGGTATTTCAGAGTTACACAGTTAAGGCTCCTATACATAGCACAAGCAGAAAACTAATGTGGAAAGGGATGATGATGAAAGAGGGGAATCTCAAGAAACAAGGGAAGACTGGGATTTTGGATGCGGGCCTTGAAGGAGAATAACAATCATACAGAATATTATATCCATAACATAGCATAAAGTATCTTAAGAACTAAGCCAAAATAGGAATGGAGAAAGGAGATTCTGCCAATAGGGATGACAACAATTAGGGATATAGGCAATAGGCAAGAGTGGGCTGCAATTTATTGGAGAAAACTGGCAAAGGAACCATATTGGGAGCAAACAACTGGAGAGAGAAAGATGACAGAATGGGAAGATGCCAAGAATTTATTTGGACTACAGATTAGAGACTGATATCAGTCCTTGATAGGGAAGGCAGAGTATAGGCAAAGAGAAAGAAATAGGAGGTCCTAAATAAAAGACCAGCACTGGTAGAGTTTCTAGTAGAATCTAGAACAGAAGCTGCCATTTAAAAAGGAATAATTAGTAGGGCATTAAAATATTGCATAATAACTATAAGAATCACAGGATGTTAGAAAGGACTGGGAAGAGACACTGAATAAGCAACTCACAAAGAAACAATGACAGGATATACTTAGGTCTCCCAAATAAGCAACAAAATCTAGAAGATTTAGGATTTTTGCTTGGAAATGTTTACATAGATATTTTTATACCCCAAGTAGACTCCAGACAATTTTTCCTCAGGTAAATCACAAATGCTGGAGGTGTGATGGGAAAGAAAGAGGTAATTGGGAACATATTTTCTGGGAGTGTGATGGGTTGGTGGACTTTAAGAATTCCCTGCAGGATGCACCATCAGAGATGCTGGGTAGGCAGACTGGTGTGACGAGATAGATGATTTTTCTGAGCTATGATACAGAACTGGAATTGCCTAGACACGGTAAGGCCTTGCTGTGTCTAATTATGGTGGCTGCCAAAAAAGCAATTTCTAGAAAAGGGAAATCAAAATCTAAACCAACTATACTAGAAGCAGTGAATATATACAGAGATAACACAACCGGAATTGAGATATTTAGAAAAGGGTAGGAGCAAACTACAGAGGAAAAAATTGGAACTGTGGGAACAATATATACAGGGGAGGAATGACGAGTAAAAGAAGGCAGGACTTAACAGAGCTATATAATGTATTAATGAAAATGATTGGGTAGACTATAAGTGATGTATAATAAGTGATGTATAATGTTTCCAGCTGGGAGTGTGTCACAGTGTGGTTTGTGATGTAAAATGCTTGCAACTCGGTTTGTGTCTGTGTGGTTTGTTTTCATTTATATATATGTATGATTGCCTATGTCATAAACGATGGCTTACTAAAGACATTTCTTCTTGAATAATTTATGTAACTTTGCTTAGGCTATATGATGTATAGCAATATATGAGGAGTGTAATGTTTGTAAACATGAACTTGTTAACACAGTTTGATTACTTTTATATAAATGCAAATTTGTCTATGTCACAAGTAATAATTCAATAAAGGTGTTTAAAAAAAAGATTTATTGAGATTAAAAAAAAAAAAAAAACTATGGCAGAAACGGGTACTCAAGGAGTACAAAGGAATACCAACGACGGTAAGCAGAAATTACCTAAAAAATGGTACTCTAAGATCAGAAATTAGTTTATTATAGGAGGGAGGAAAGAAACAGGCAAAATATGAAAACAGTAATGCCTCATGAAAAAGCCACCAAGGAAAAAAATCTGAAAAACTATACCACAATGCTCGAGAGGTCGTAATCCAAATCTGAACCTACTGGCAGCAAACGAGATCTGAGGTACATTAGGTTGGTGGGGCATTGTGGATAAAGAAAGGAGCTCAAGAGTTCTAAGATCCTATGTTCTGGATGTAGTCTTAGATCTGAATCCATCAGTTGAGAGATGAATGAAAATGACATCAGGTATCTTTGTTTAATCCAATCTCACGTTATCATTCAAGTTTCCTACAGTAAAGCTACAGATAAAACACTTTAGTAGCTGAAACAGTGCAATACAATCTCTCACCTTCTCTTTCCAAATGCTGAAACAAAGGCCCTAGCAACTAATGCTCTATAGCCAAAACTTTAATGACTTTTATCTGTCCTCTCAACTTATCTTATACACAAATCTATTAGACAACAGAAAAGTGTTATTCAGCTAGCATTCTATACAACCCATCACCACTTTCTCTTTCATAAAACTCACTGGCTACCCATATCTGGACAGTCTCATTTCTAGTGAAAACCCTCCTATATAAGTTATACAGCAACACCCACACTAACTGCAAGATAGCTCACAGGAAACCTTAGAACTTTTATGCTATAATGCAATTTATTATTACACAGGTAATAAACATTCTCCTTCTTTCCCTTCCCTATGTATAACCACTTCTAGTTCATCCCACTGACTGAGCACTGGCTTATTTATCTAGCAAAACCAACAACACACATTAATACCCGCTGGCAGTTAGTTAATTAAATGGTATATCCCTGACTGCTAGCAAGCTGGACAGCAACTGGCTGAAGCTTACAGCCAAAGAAAGTTTAAACATGAGAAAAATCTTTTTAACTGAACACTGAGAGCAGCTTTTGCCTTACTTGTTTGGTTAACATCATTTTTACTTATCTAAACTACTAAATTACAGCACCAAATACTACAAATTCAGGACTCTGATAAAGCTACACTGTAATAAAATCACTGTGTGTGTGTGGGTCTGCCTTTCAAGCAGTGCAGGCTTGAATGATAAAGCAGCCTACATAGCCAGTACTGCAGGAGTGACAACACAATTGTCAATGCAGGTGTGAATGATCTAAAAGTTGAGAAAACAAATTATACAGGAATCACATACATTGCATATCTACAATATATATATATATATATATATATATATATATATATATATATACACACGTCTATTACACTTTGACAACCTAGTACTTCCTACTAGGTGAAGAAAATTTACATACAGGAACCAGCAGAAAAGCTCCCAAGTTAACAGATCTTGTTCAAAGATAGGCAAAAAACATATCTTTGCAATACAATCGTATACATTGTTAATATAGAAAATATATTTACTTACCTCCAGGGTTACCTGTCAAACAAAAACGAAAATAAGGCATTCTTTAGAATTTATTGCAAAATGTATGAGTACTTCACAGACTATAACAGCGAAAACTTAACACAGTTGAGACAATAATGGAAAATAAGTCCAAATAACATGGCAACTTGTATTTTGTACTTTTCATGATTTTTGCTTTTTGCCTTGCTGTACATACATGAACATGAATCATGATCCCTTAAATCCAAGTAATCAGACATAAAAATAACCATAATGTAAATGACTGGTGTCTAACATACAAAATGCTGAGACCCAGTGACTGCTGTAGGCATACAGTAACAGAGTGAATGTTTTTTATAAAAATGAATGTGGAAAAGATGCACTGATGCCCAACAGACAAAACCTTAACCACTTAATAAACTAATAAAAATGAAGACTAGATCCATGCTACCACAAATGTAAATAAGCCATGTTGTCATGATACAAACTGGTCTTTACCCAGCTCATAAAGAATGGCATTAACATAAATGGACAGCACTAGCTTACTTTTATTTAAAGAATACAAAAATGCGTTCATAAAGAATGGCATTAACATAAATGGACAGCACTAGCTTACTTTTATTTAAAGAATACAAAAATGCGTTAATCATCAACAGTCTGTGAGACACTAAAAGGTCACATACATACCCGCCATGATCTCTGCATTGCGAAAAGTAGTTACTACCCAATCTGTCAGTTTTCTTAACATATGCCTGACACAGAAACACCTTTCTACCCTTCAAGCCCTGATCCTTGGACTGTAAAATGCATCATACTAACAAATTATTTTACATCTCTCAATCAATATGTCCATGTGTCTGCCTCAATATTCCTTGTACATTTCCAAAAATCAATAGTTGTGTCCTGGGTTTGGTTCAAGCAAATGTCTGAATGAGATGTCACCAACATTTGCAGGACTATTTCATAACATCTATGAGGGAAAGTTAATACTGAACATAGTGTTTTTTTTTTTTGGCTCCCTCCAGGATCTTGTCCAATGGCATGGAAAGCCAACTGGCCCAATTTGTTCTGGGAGTACAGGGGCTGGCATTTCTGGGCAGGAAATTGCCCTTCTGACTTATTTGTTCCTGTTCGGAAACGCAACCAGCACTTTGTGTTCCTTAGAAAGAGTTGGGTGGTAGAGAGTAGGTCAGTTTGCTTGGGT
>NC_056737.1:647490775-647530775 GCF_019279795.1 Protopterus annectens
TCATATGCTGCCAGATTGAAGAAACTCCATCTCTATTCAGTCGCATACCGTCTGCTCAGAGGTGACATGTGCCTGACATACAAGGCCATGTCCAAATGGACATGCTCCACCTCAAAAAATCCAAATCCACCAAAACCACTAGAGCAAGCGACTTAAACCTTAGCACGGATATAAATAGGACGTGCTGGAGGGATAGATTTATCACTCAGAGACTCCCTATGCTGTGGAATAGAGTCCCGGTCCATGTGAGGCAGAGCACCTCGCTGGCTCTGTTCAAGAGAAATCTTGACCTGTGGATGGGAGATCGTAGGTTTACCCCGGGAATCATCTCTGTGTCACTGCTGGACAGAGGCACAACAAACTAATGGGTACAGTATTTTTTCATATAAGGGGTGGCGTAAGCCACAAAAATTCGGGCTAGGCTTATAAATGCCTTGGGGCAGATAGCCTAGTATAAACCTATGAACCTAAGTAAGCCTTCTAGGAAGCAGAGAGTTGCAATGGGGTGTAAAAATATACTGATGGAGAGTCTGATGTTAAAAGGCAGCACTTCACCTTTAATAGACATTTCATACTGTTCTTTCCAGCTTGCCAATAAAGAGTACTGATTTTTCATCTCCTCGGTAAAGACAGGACATCACCTTGGCTTCATTCTTTTCTGAAATTCTGATGCCTTATAGGGGTAAGCTGCTATCAGCTGTAACACTATTCACTTGGACGTGAACAATCTTAGACATCTTATTCCTTGATATTGTATATGCAGAATAGGAATTTGAATAATGTAATAATCCTGGGAAGTAGCACTCCCTTCAGATATTCTGTGGCACTGTAACTTGCATTTTTGGGGTATGACTGAAAAATGGTTTGTCACATTTCATTTCACCCTGTTAAAAAAATGTTATTATTTCATCTTAGGGGGTAGAGCACTTGATCAAATGCAGGCTAAGCCCAGATATCAAAAACATAAAATATAAACATCATGTTCATACAGAAGTAATGTTAAAGCTTAATGTCTATGTACATAGAGGTCAACATGGGTTTAGCCAAACATTAAGGGTGATAACATCTGCAGTTAAACTGTATAATAAGAAAACAGCAACAAGTAAATACACAAAAAACATAAAATACAGTACACAGAGAATTCTCAAAATGTGACAAAATATCTTATCTGTAGCAGCCTACAGTCAGCGGGGAGCAAATAACCAGCAAGTACTATCATTCTCACTTAGTTCAATAAAGCATACAAGTAATGCAAAAGTAAGGTCCTGCCTTTTAAAGGCCAACTTTACCAAAAGGGAAGAGAGCCCTAAAAATGCACAAATACATGACAGGAGGAGGTTGAAAAACAACATACAAGAAAGTGCAACTCTTAAGAGTACCTTAACCCAACCCTAATCCTAAGGTCCATCACTATCACACACTCACCTTACCTGCACCCTAACCCTAACTCACGTAACCCGCACCCTAAACCTAACGTCCACACAATCACACACTTACCTGAACCCCCGTAACTTTCCACCACAGTGTTAAAAATAGCGAACCCACAGAAACAGACAACCGAATTCTTTCCCTAGAAAAGTATACGCTGGACTTGGTAAAAGGTATGCATTAGTCTTTTGGTCAGACTTCAAAAGCAAGTGGACATTCCCAGACTTAGTGCAGTATTCCCCTCTCAGGCAGAGGATATAACTGGAAACTCAGTATTAAAAGCAGGGTAAAACAGCAAGATTTTCTGTTCCTTTCTGAAACAAAGAACCACTAACAAGTATGCCTAAATACCTTGCCAGCTAGCAGGGGTTGGGGATATTAGAAACACTGAGCAAGGGGAAAGATAAGGGGATAGTAGCCCCCAGCACCTACACTAATCCCAGAGTGCCCAACACAGCATGCAACAATGAAGTGGGAATGAATATGTGCTATGTGCACATGACTATATGATCTCTTCACCACTGTAGAAATCCTCACTATCTACAATGTTCTCCAACAAATGTCTGTCCCAGTGTGCAGCTTGCAAGGGAAAAAAAACAGGACCGGGGGGGTGGGGGTGGGGTGAAAAGGAGCACCTACTACAGGAGTAATACCATTATTCAAAAATCTACTGTCGGTGATAGCAATTTCCCTCACACAACTATATTATGTTTACTATAATGATCACTTCTGCAGTCTAATCATAATATAGAGAGAAGGTCCCTGAACTTGGACAAGGATGAAATGCTATAGCACGCTTTTTAGGATAAAAATGCAAAACCAGCCTGTCTTCTAAACCGAATGTCCAACATTCAGTACTTAGAGAAGTGTGAGAAGGCAGCCAAGTGTCTATCTCAGACATTCTGAAAGCTGAGACATCTCTGAAGAAGTCTGCAATGGCTGCCTTTGTGGCGTGTGCCCCGAGCTGGCCAGCTACAAATCATTGTTGTTGTACAAGAAGGACTGTTTAGATATTTTCCTAGCATGGAGGAGACAAACAGTTGATAACAGAGTTTAATGTCAACAGTCATGTTAGTATAGTACATAATTTCAGTAAGAGACGTGACTATGGTACAGCAAAGGGGGGCTGCCCTGGGGGCAAGATGTTAGGGGGTCTGATCAGCAGTTGCCAAAAGGGTTTAAGTGCAGTACAAGCATTCATTTAAAACACCATGGGTGATACTGCAGCTTCACAAGTGAATGTTGATACTGCATTTATGCTTGTCATCAGGAAATCAGTGTGTTAGCAGATGTAGTAAGGAGTTTATTTCACCTCTACTAGCAAGCAGCTTGCTACAGCTACAATGCTTTTTTTGGACCACAGTTTTTGCTTGAGGAGATGCCAGTTGACCTACTTCTCTGACTTTAGCTGCCTATGAAAGATCATGGCATGCTTGTTGACTGAGAAAGAGAGACTAATAGCTGAATGGATTTAGTCAAGGGGGAAAATGAAGGTACAGTTGCTTTACTAATGCTGCAAGAAAGTGGGAGTTAAAATATCATCACAGATTAATTTTTCAGTCATATTTTACTGTTTGCACTTTTTCTTTACTATATATTGTGCAGATTTATGCATCTTTATGCATCTTTATTTACCAATAAAACTAATTTCTCCTATTTATATGCATGCATACATGAAAAAACAGCCACATACGCATAATACATGTGCTAAAGACGCACAAGCTAATAGTCAAAGAATCTGTTAACTAGAGGAATCTGCAGTGGCATTCTTCTAATAATCTGTGGAAAATTAACTTCTTTTATGTCAACTGATATATCCTTTACAAAATAATTTACATAAAATTGTATACAATGTACTACTTGGTAAGAAAAAATGTCTTACCTGCACCCGTATTCATAACCAGAAATATGCATCCCGTTCCCACTCATTCCTGGTCAGTTAAGTAGAGGTAAAAATAAAAGCAGTAGCCAAAGTTCTTGTTCGCTCAGCTCAACATTCAGCACTGTATCAAGTTTCAGGTTTCAGCATTGGTATTTATAACGCATTTTAACCAGAAAATTCTCAGCTATGAAACATGAAAATTCTGCTTAGTAACTTTTTTGTTTTTGTAAACAAACTAGTGAAGTAGAGAACTCACCTTGAGCAGGAGCCA
This sequence comes from Protopterus annectens, assembly GCF_019279795.1. Taxonomy (NCBI): domain Eukaryota; kingdom Metazoa; phylum Chordata; order Ceratodontiformes; family Protopteridae; genus Protopterus; species Protopterus annectens. The sequence continues at coordinate 647,494,357 of NC_056737.1, forward strand.
AAGGATTTAATGGCCGTTTAACAGACATTGGTCTACAGAAAAGAAAAGAAAAAGACATACCTTAATTACTGTCCAGTTTTACTACACTTGCTATGAGTGCAAAAAGCATAAAAACTATGCAATTCCTTCTTATCAGCAATGGCTTAAAGGCCAAATAGAAACCCTTAATAGGCAAGTCAAAAGGGCCGAGAAGACACAGCCTATAAAAATGGAATGGTTTCATGTCAAAACTATCAAAGGTTGAAAGGACAAAGATATTTTGACAGAAACTAAATGCTGGAATGCAACTGTTCTTGTAGGGAGGACCAAACCTTACTTTATCCCAATGGCAAACGTATTTTTAACTCTGAGATTGCACAGGAGCCAAATGCTGGAATGCAACTGTTCTTGCAGGGAGGAATAAACCTTACTTTATCCCACTGGCAAACTTATTTTTAACTCTGAGATTGCACAGGAGCAAATTTATTTTTCTTTTGCTGTGAGGCTGGATGACCTTGGGACTTAATGCATTAGTGGTAGGTGTAACAGAAACCAGCCTTTCACTTTTGCAGTACACGGCAGCTAGCCTCCCAGCAAAAACACATGCAAAATTATTACATTTAGCAGTAGTACATTGACAGGCTTTCTTTGGGGCATTTTGTTTCGGGCTTTTTTCAGGCACTTAATTTTGGTCACAGTATTGCTTAACTTTTCATTTTTCGTATTTTGGGAAAGTTCTTATTTAGTCTGAAGAACTCTAACATTAGATGAAAGCGCTTACTGAATGAGCTCTGTTGTGCTGGTTTGATATTAAAAGCTGCGTTGAGACCATATCACTTCGTTTTACTGCTTGGACTTGTTGTGTTGCTGAGTTTCTGTTTTTTGTAGCATTTTCAGAAAGTATCAAAAGGAATACATTATAAATAAAATGGATCTTTTGAGATGTTATGACCTGAGAGTAAAGTACACGAGACACTTGTATAATGTGCAAAATTAATAAGCAAAATGCTGTAGAGAAAGCTTTAAGCCCCAGTAGTTAACAGCATCTACTTACATCCTACAGCCTCTGTGGTCTTACCATTAAAAGTGTAATAAAAATCTGAATATTAAAGACAATATTTCACCATCAAAGACAATGCTTTTCACAGAGTGCCACATAAGAAACAAGATGAACTAAGACAGAACAAAAATGTCCACAGTAGGAGGTTAAATATGTGTATACAGTGTAGGTAAGCAGCAACATAGGCAACAGATAGCCATCTTCCTTCAGAATCATTAAAAGTCAGAACATGTAGCAATATGCATCATCATTCAGCTGGTTGAGGGTATTCTACGATGGTGAATCCCTGATGTAATTACAGGTGGCAGTACTCTGATGAGACAGAGGGGTTGTGCTGAAAAATCTAAGAACACTGCAGTTCCTTAGTTCATGGGGTAAGGCTCGATTACATCCCACATCCTAAAGGAGAGAAGGGCATGTCATCTCTGGCAAGTTTGGTGCTTGGCAATTAACACTGACTGCACCTGGAATGGATGTGTCACAGGGAGCAAATGACAGCATGAAGTCAATCTCTATAAAGCATGAATACTAAATCCTTTGTAAAGATATTTCCTTATGACAGGAAGCTGCCAAGATATAATGTCTGATCTTGTAAGGTCTAAAGTATATTACAAGAATCAAATTGCACCCTTTCTACTGAGCTTTAACAACCTTCTGGATCAGAGGTGGTGGAAAAAATAACTAAATCTCCTGCTTCATAACAATGAGTCTCTGCAGAGTACCTTACATTTGGCATTGAAGAGCAAATGTTTTGCAGCTTTGCATTATGGCGCTTAGATAAAAGGGTCCAATTCTGAAGAGCTCTAGGAGAACTTTATCACATTCTTAGGCTACAGGAATCTTCATCTGTTTGGTGCGCTGTTAGAAAAATATGTAATAGGTAATAGTAATATGCATGCTTAGTGCATTTGAGATTTAAAAGGGTTAATGCATTTATTCTGTTCACACTGCATGAATCTGCACAGCCATTAGAAACTTAGCATTCTATTTCTGCTAATGTCATGAAAATAACAAGAAGTAATTCATTTCTGCTAATGTCATGAAACTTAAAGGGATATTCATTTCTGCTTATGCATGAGAAAATATGCAACTGCTAGAAGCTATTGATAAAGAAAACAATAGATGCTTGAAAGTTTAAACCATAGTCAGCATTACTTGTACTAAAGCTAGAAATGTACCTTGAATCTAGGTAAAATGTAACACATGTATTAGAACAGTACAATAGAAGAACTGAAATGTTGAAATGGACTGACATAAACCCAAGGCCAGGTTGTTTTTCTCAAAATGTTTTGCAGAATGGCAGATAATTTAACTTGGTCAGCAATAAGTCTAGCAACATTTTCTGTAGAACATACAGAAAGCTGTGTCTAACTACGTCAGCAATAGAATGTAACATTTTCTGTGTGACAGGAAGAGAACTGTACAAGTATAACCTACTAATCATTAATGATTCAGACAAATCCTGTGCCTACATGCTTAGTCTCCTTGCTGCAAGTAATAAAGGGTGCCTTGCTTGAACCTAACGTGAATTGGTCTTTGAAGTTTTTTCCTTTGACAGATTGGTCCTTCGGACCGGAACCCTCTCTTCACCTCGGATCAGACGGGCCAGGTGGTTGAAACCGTACGGGGAAGAAACCAAATCGGTTCTTCTTATTTGAAAAGCCCTCCGACTGAATTGTCGTTCAAAAGAGGCCAGCCACTTTCTGATCTGCGACTGAAGGACGGGTCTCGGAGAATTGGTGATCAATCACGTGGGCTCAGGTAAGGTGAATCTACTTTTTTCTGTTTTAGATCAGGGACTAGATATGTATTTTTTGTTAGACTGTATTTTTCTTACAAGTCAAGGACAAAAAAGATTACTGTCTTGTCATAGATCAGGAGAAACAGAATAGGTAGGCAGTCATTCAGAAGAGACTATAACAAAATCCGTGGTACCACGTTAAAAAACTAAGAAAAGTTATGTAACGATAAAAGGGTAGAACAAAATGGGTAAACATTGCACAAAAAGACCCCAAAATCCGCCGTTAACAGAAGACGCAAAATACATGCAGTCACAGTGCGCAGACAATATTAAATATTATTCAAAATGGGTTAATAAGTACGAATTAGACGGGAAATTAGAAAAATCCTCGCTTATCAAACTTGTCAAACAGCTGAAAACAGATTCCAAAGGTCGGGTAAAAAAGCAACATAAATTATGAATTCCTCAGGCACACAGGTGGATTGAGGAAGTAAACCGTAGGGAACAAAAGAACAAAAATTCAAAAGCAATGTTTTTAGATAAGGAGGACAATAATTTAGTAATAGCATCAGCACCTCCACCTCCCTTACCGGAATATGAAGCAAGTGAACAAGTTAGTCCACCCCCACGATATCCTGTGGTCACTGAAGATAGAGGCATTATGAAAATAAAACCGTTTATTAGAGATCCCACCAGGAACAGGTCCCGAACAAAGGCAGGTAAAGTACAGTTTTGTACCTACCATAAATGTAGATGTTAGAGGATTCCCTTGCTGCAGTCCTGACAATTGGGTATAGTCCGCGTCCCAGTCGGCCCGAATACCAGAGTATATGTCCACTTATATATGTACCCAACCCTCAGGCAGGTCAAGACAATGCGCATGACCCAACTATTTTCAGTCTTTTCTTGCCCCAGATGTCAGAAGACCCAAAAGACAAGTCCTGAAACAACCTGCACCAAAGGTTAACATGTACAATATATACAGTAATATATACAAGGAATAAGGCTGTAAACTCACCTACACAACCACCCTGGAAACAGAGGTAGAAAAGGTAGTTAGACAAATTGTAGGGGCAGATTGGCATCTACATTTATGGTAGGTACAAAACTGTACTATGTTCTTCGTCTTCCTTGCTGCAGTCCTGACAATTGGGTAGAATCGCAAAGCAGAGGTAAGGGAGGCTGGCAAATTATAAAGTAGCAGGAGCTGACAACATGCCTTGTAAAACAGCTGTGGCAAAACCAGCTCTAGACTTAGAGTATATAGACAGGTGATAATGCCTAAAGTATGCACTGAACTCCAAGTAGCTGCTTCCAGAATATCCTTAGTATGCCACCCCCTTAGAAATGCTGTTTTAGTAGCCCTAGTGGAATGAGGCTCCCAGCTGGAACCTGTTTGCCATGATGGGAGTAACAAAAATGCAATGCAAAAGCCAATCCACCTAGAAATAGTTTGTTTTGACACAGGCTTGCCCTGTGAACTCAAAGCAAAAGAAACAAGTAACTGCTGAGACTGCCTAAAATCTTTAGTCCTGCTCAAATAATAACGCAATTGCCTGTGTACATCTAAAGTGTGCAAAATCTTTTCCCCTTTATTTTGAGGATCTGCAAAAAGTAGGCAAATGAATAGTTTGGTTTAAAGCCACACTAGAAACCACCTTAGGCATAAAGGAAGGATTAGTGCGTAATGATACCCTGTCCTTATGGAAAATCAAAAGGGCTCTACTGCCATAAGGGCCTGCAACTCAGACACCCTTCTTGCAGAAGTAATAGCCAACAGAAAAGCAGTCTTCCATGACAAATATTTCAATTCAGCAGTAGCTGCAGGCTCAAAAGGTTGTAGAGTAAGATTGTCCAACACAAAATTGAGATCCCAAGCAGGAGTAGGAGCTCTCACGTGGGGTCTTATATTCTTTGCCCCTCTAAGAAACTGCTTGAACAAAGGATGCGAAAACAAAGGTGGGTCACAAACATAGTGAGCTGAAATTGCTGCAGCATGAATCTTTATGGAAGAGAAGGACAAACCTTTGTCCAATAATTCAGTAAGATATTGAAGAGCCACACTCAAATTAGGCTCTGTAATCTCCAAATTCTTTGCTGTACTCCAAAATAAAAATCTCTTCCATTTTTCTGCGTACACTCTCCTAGTACTAGGCCTTCTAGCTTCCATAATCACATTTAAAACTTGTTGAGGAAGCTGAGACCTACCGTGCTTCAACACAGAATATGCCAAGCTGTGAGATGAAGAGATTGAAGCTTGACATTGAGCAGATGACCGTCCTTCTGAGATAACAGATGAGGAATCATAGGTAAAGGCCATGGAGGCTTCTTCACAAGACTCCTTAGAAGTGGGTACCAGTGTTGCCGAGGCCAATCTGGAGCTATCAAAATCATCCTCGGCCTGTCTTGTCTGACCTTTAGTAATACCTTTGGAAGAAGAGATAGAGGTGGAAAGGCATAGACATGAAGGTTTTTCCAACTGAAAGACAGAGCATCCACTTTCCATGCTGTGTGATGAAACCCTTTTGTGCAATACTTTGGCAGCTGGTGGTGTAGTGGAGAAGCGAACAGATCTATGTCTGGAGTTCCCCAAGACACTGTCAATTTCTGAAATACATGAAGATCCAGTTTCCACTCGTGGGGATCCATGATTTGTCTGCTTAATACATCTGCTAGGGAGTTCTGTGCTCCTGGCAGAAACCTTGCCTGAAGAGTCAGTTGCAGGCTTAACGCAGTCTCCCATAAAATCATTGCTTGCCTGCATAGAGGATAAGAATGTGTTCCCCTTGCTTGTTGATGTACCACATGACAGTTGTGTTGTCTGTCAGAATCAACACCTGCCCTGGAAGAAGTAACTCCTTGAACGCCATCAATGCAAACTGGACTGCTAACATCTCCTTCATATTGATATGTAGATGCTGTAGTCTGGCAGGCCACTTGTCTTGTATCCACTTTCCATTTAGATGAGCTCCCCAAGCAGTGTCCGAGGCATCTGTCGTTAAAATCTGACTCGCCTCTGGCCGGGTCACAGAGAGTCCCTTGTTTAGGTGACATTCCTGAGCCCACCACAAGAATTCCTTTTGAAGGCAAGGTATTATTTGAATGACAGTGTCCAAATCTTGGCAGTGCTGTGTCCATACATTTTGAGATACCATTGCAGCTTCCTCATATGCAGTTTGGCATTGGGAAGCACCAGAATACAAGATGCCATGAACCCTAATGCTTGAAGGACTGTCCTTGCAGTCAGCACGGACTGATGAGATAGGTGATGGAAGTAAAGTGACAGACTCTTTTGTTTGTCCGGGGTTAAAAAGGCCATCTGGGCTGCTGTATTCAGTCTCACACCCAGAAAGCACATGTCTTGAGAGGGTACTAGACTGGACTTTATTTCGTTCACAGAATACCCTAGGCATCTTAGCACTGCTATGACATATTCCAGATGCTGTAGAAGGCGTTCCTTTTCTTGAGCCAGAATCAGGCAGTCGTCCAGGTAAGGATAGATTTGAATGCCTTGAAGCCTGAAGTAAGCTATCACTGGAGCCAGAACCTTTGTGAATACTCTGGGCAGTAGATAAGCCAAAGGGCAATGCAGAGAACTGATAATGAAAATCTCCAGTTCGAAACCTCAGATACTTTCTGCAACTTAGCCTTATAGGCACATGAAGGTAAGCTTCCTTGAGATCTAAAGTTACCATCCAGTGATCTTTGCCCAGCAGAGGTAACAGTTGCTGTAACGTCAACATCTTGAACTTGGGAATGTCCAGATAAGTGTTGAGGATAGATAAATCCAAAATTGGTCTCCACGTGTTCCCCTTCTTTGGCACTAGGAACAGGCGAGAATAAAATCCGAAGCCCCTTTCTGATACAGGGACTGGCTGAATGGCCCCTATCTGGAGTAACTGAGAAATTTGCATGTGAGCCTCTTTTCTTTGTGGAGGAGGAACATCTGGCATGCCTCTGAAAGGGGCATTGTGTGGAAATAAAATCTGTAACCGTGATGAATGATATCCAGCACCCATCTGTCTTGAGTGATTAAATCCCAATTTTCTTTGAAAAGAGACAATCTTCCTCCCAAAGGAGCTGCCAGCCGAGAGTCCACTGGCAGCTGAAAAGGCAGGTCATTGGTTCTGCTTACGAAAGGACTGACCCCTGCCTTCACCAGAAGTCTGAGCAGGTGAACTGTCTGATCGAGGCCTAAAGGAACCTTGAGCCCTGCCCCTACCACGTCTAGACCTACCCCTAGACTGGGAACCATAAGCAGGATATGTCCACCCCTTAGCAGGCCAATTTCTACTAAACTTGGAGGCTGTACCTGCAAAAATCTTTAACAGTCTGCATAGACTTAGCTTTGTCCTCCATTTTCTTTAAAACTGCTTCCACAGGCGGTCCAAACAACACATCAGACTGTAAAGGAGCATCCAAAATCCTTGTTTTAACATGCTCAGCTAAATTCTGATCCTTCAACCAGGCATGTCTGCGAAGAACAGAACTAGTAGCAGCCACCCTCGAGGAGGCCTGAACAGCATCAAAACCACACTGCAAAGAATGCTTACCCACTTGTTCAGACACATTAACCAAATCCAGCAATTCTTTACACTCAATACCTTCCGCCAAAGCATCCACCTTAGATTTCAATTGTGAAAGGAGATAATTCTGATATTTCAGCATATGAAACTGACAATTCAACGCCCTCATGGCCAAAGTGGAAGAAGTATATACTTTCTTACCCCACCTATCCAAAGCCCTTGCCTCTTTATCAGAGGGTACAGGATTTTTAACCACAGAAGCTTTAACACCTTTAGGCCCCTGAGAAACAGTTTCTGGGTCCGCCCTGGGACTCTTAAACAAATACTTATGAGCTTGGGCACCCTATAATACCTATCAGGCTTAACAGGAGCAGGAGGCAAGGAGTCAGGGTTCAGAGAAGCCTCTGCAAAACATCCTCCACCACATTCAACACAGGAGGAATAGCTAAGGGCCTATGCTGAGGCAAAACAAGAATTCCTAAGCCTTTTTCTAGAGTCAGAGTAATCTTGGCCTTCCCATTTAAAGTGCTCCCTCATGGAGTGAAGAGTCTCTGAAAATGAAAAATCCTCAGGAGGAGAAGCCGAAGGGTGGAATCATCCACATCAGAATCAGAATAAGTAGGAAACTCTTGCAAGTCTTCCACAGAAGACTCAAGCCTGTGAACACTGTTCAAAACTATCAAACTCCTGTTCCACCCTAGGCCTCTTATCAGGTGGGGGCATAGAACCTCTAATCAGAGTAATCAAATCTTCTGCCATTTTGAGCATATGTTTCTTAGGCACAGAGCCCGAAATGCTAGGAGAAGCCCCCACAGAAACTGAACTTGGCCTACCTCTAAAAGAAGCTTTGGCAACAGAAGGAGAGGCCCTAACAACCTTGGGAAGAGAGGGAAGAACAGTTACCTGAGAAGCCCCCTCAGCCTGGCCTACCTCCTGAGAGGGCACATCCTGTAACAGTAAAGTATCTGCCTGAGACTCCATAGAAACCGTCCGGGACTGCCGGTTCCTCACCCCTAGGCTTCACTGTTTTATCTTTGCGCTTCTTGGATGAAGCAGGCGTCGGAGCATCCGACGGCATATTATAATTGCAACGTTTCCCAAACACTAACCTAGCACAATCAAGCCTCCTCTTAATAGTGCGCTTGTTAAATCTAGCACAAGAGCGGCAACCAACAACGTCGTGCTCAGGCCCTAAACAAGGTATACACAATGTATGATAATCCTTATGCGGTATCTGCTTCCCACAAGAAATACAGTTATTCACTTTTTCTGACATCCGTTTAAGTACTGAGGCAAGAAAAAACCAAAATGTTCCCCAACGGGGTTACTTAGCCAACTCTGTATTCGGTCTGAAACTCCGGTTTCGGAAAATCTCAGAACGCCAACCTGCACTCGCAAAACTGCTTCTGCATCGGACCATGCGGCAAAAAAGACTGAGGAAATGACGTAGGTCATGCGCATTAGTACCCTGACGTACTGACGTCAGTCTAAGGCGCCATGACCGACGTCAGCCTTATACTCTGGTATTCGGGCCGACTGGGACGCGGACTATACCCAATTGTCAGGACTGCAGCAAGGGAAGACGAAGAACATCTCAGATGAGGGTATCAAGTTAAGGCAAATGGTTAAAAATTCATGATCTATAAGTGAAGACGAAATATGTCCACTTATATATGTACCCAACCCTCAGGCAGGTCAAGACAATCAGGACCCAACTATTTTAGTGTATAGACCTTGGACTCCGGAAGACATCCGGAAAGCCACTGAGGGAATCCCCCATCCAAAGGTTAATTTTAGAAAATTCTCTGAAGATTTACAAGGAATGAGGCTGAGTTATAACAAACGGAAAAGAGGTAGAAAAGGTAGTTAGACAAATTGTAGGGGCAGATTGGCATATGATTAGTGGGAACTGGAATCCCCGCGCAGAATTAGACACCAGAGTAAAAGGTCTTACAGACCGCATCTCTGAAAAATGGAAACCTAGGGCAGTCTGGACTTCCATTAATCAATGCATCCGACAAGAAGGTGAAACTATTGACCGGTATTATGCCAGAGTATTAGAGTGTTTTAATAACCACTGTGGAATGCAGGCTCCTGAAGATCAAACACAAGATTTCCCATATGAACAGCAGTTAAAGAATGCATTTTTAAAGGGCAGTATTGCACCTATAAACAGCATTATTACAAAGCACATGGTAGATCATCGTACAAGCAGGTTACAGTCATTACTTGAATATGCTAGGTATGCCAAAAGGCATTTTAATAGTAAAAAGAAAGCTCAAATATTTTCTGTAGAAGATGGAGCAGAAGTTTACGTAGTACAGTCCGGGAATCGACTCTAGGGATGGGGACCTAGAACGCTTTCGGATCCCTGAAGATTCCGACACCAGGATTGGAGCTGACTGAGAGGCAGGTACTTCGGTTCCGGACAGAACCGAAGCAGACGCCACACCCGACGGCTCCGAGCTGGGAGCTGACGGCTTCGATGGCTTGGAAGGTTTCCCTGGCTGAGTCTTAGCAGATGACCCTTCAGGTTTTAGTAATCCTCTAAGGATTAACTTATTCCTACGCTCCTGCAGGACTCTTGGACTAAAGACGTGAAACACCGAACAAGAGTCCTGCAGGTGTAGGGTGCCCAAGCAGTAGACATAAGAAGTGTGACCATCTGTCAGAGACATTTTCTGACAGCATGAGTCACACTTCTTGAATCCCGATACCTTAGTATCTTTGGACATCCTGTAACAAGAAAAATCACAGGAAAAAAAGGCCAATAGTATAACAGTAGGTAACAAGTATAAAGAACCGTACACACAAAAAATAGTTACCACACCTTAACAACACACACACTATAACTATAATGTATGTATGTATATATATATATATATATATATATATATATATATATATATATAGATATATATATATAGATATATATATATAGATATATATATATATTAGAAAAAGTAAAGTACTACAACTATTTCTACATGAAAACACAACAGGTATTTTAGAGAACAAGGGTTAGCCTCTAACTAAAAACGGCTACCTTAAAGAAATAAAAAGAGTGTGGGGGGGGGGACTCTCTAACAGTAAGAACGAGTTTTTTAAGGGGATGGGATAGATCTAAAACTACGCAGGGACAAAAAATACTAAACTACTATAACAAGAACTAAGCGCTAACTATTTATATGAAGAATTTTTATATAAAACTTATCAAAAGACAAAAATACGACCTGAGCCAGCAAAAGCAACCTCGTAGCAGAAGCGGCAAACGAGATATGAGGATCTAGCACCGGGCACTGTGGGATATGGGGAGGCCTCGCGCCAGTAAATAGCTCTCGAGCTTTAGAAGATGGCCGAGTTGGAGCCGAGGATCGGCTCCGAACCCAACCAGCAAGAATGAAGGCGAGATAGACAACTTAACGTTAATATTTAATGTCATGATTATTACCATACTATGAGGGTGACCTTAAATAACAATGTCGCCTTCCCTCGGCTGCTGTACATATTCCATCTGTCGTTGGCTGGAAAGTAACTCGATCCATGAAAATAGGTGACTGGAGAACAATGTTCCAGTCAATGCTTAGTGGACAATAGTCAACTCAATCACTTCATCCCAGCGTGAACTGTACGCTGTACCTATTGTACTGGTCACAAATAATTTAAAACTAACTATTTAAAATAAACAAACATCTCTGAAAACAACTACTGTAGTCATAGGGTCTGACAATACCTATTTAGAAAATAGATAAATACATACGCTTGACACTACCGTGTCAAAATAGGATGTAACCTGACAATATTTCTAACCTGGAATTAAACTAAGGCTCAATATACTTACATACAGACGGGATGAATGCAAAAAGCTAACTGAATCTCTAAAAGTTACCAGATTTTCATACCAAGGAGATCCTGTATATGTTTTAATACTGCCACCATAATGTATGTGGGTAAGTATATACCATAACTGAAGTACACACGATTTAAACACACAAAACCTGGTTGGGTCTTGCTCATCCCAGTTAAGTTAAATAAATGACTCTCTGGAGGGGAACTATATGCTCTCATATATTCAATAGCCCACTTAAATACATAAAATAACTCATTGAAAATATGAAATTAATAATTATTTTCCTAGAAAAAAAAATTAGATAAATAAATTGGTTGATACCAATATAAGTTAAAATATATTGTTATAGACATATGAAAAATAAATATCAACTAAAAACAAGAAAAAAGTCTAATTATGGTGTATGAAATTAACCTAATCTAACAAGTAACTACAATAGAATAAAACAGACCGTCAGGTAGAAGGCCTTCCAATGCACAAATATCCAAAATGGGTGTTGTTCCCTTCTACTGACATACAACCTCCTTATTAAAACTACATTCCCTTAAATATAAGGGACAACAGTTATAATGGAAAATTGGCCAAACCTCTGCACGTACGGCAACTGCACGGCTCCAGAAAACCAGAGGAATTGAAAAACATAGTAGAGCTAGCAAACAGTGGACAATAATCCATGTATTGATGGAAGATGGAGATAAACAAACCAGTTTCGGCTGTTAGGCCTTCTTCAGTGTCTGAGACATGAGTCATGGAAAAGATTGTCAATGGCTTGTTTGTAATGGATACCATTACAGATTGATAGCTCTTCCATATGGATTTAATCAAAATGTTCGAGAGACACGGGGCAGAATTAATGAAACTTATTGGTATCCATTACAAACAAGCCATTGACAATCTTTCCATGAACATTATCAAACTAGATGAAGACATTAAAAATGACTTCAACTTTAATAGGTATAAGTACGAGTACGACTGCACTTTTATAAGTATAGACCAACATATATCTAAATTAACATCTATCAAAATGAAGAAATTAAAAACGGATATACAAGTTTAACAACAAGGGACAGCATACCCCAAACCACCTCCATCCCAAGGTAACTTCTTGGCTTTTTCTCCCTGGAAGGGGGAGGGGTTCCAGGAAGTGGATAATTCACTAGGGGAAAATGCTAACCCAGGTTTCAATACTGCTTTAAATCTGCCATCTACGGATGAGTCTTTAAGAAGGAGTGAGAGATCGACAGTTCCAGTTAAAGTAGGTCCAGGGGAGGAAAGGGACTCAGAGGCATCAACTTTTCACACTGTAGCCTCATCCCCTCCATCGGACGGACCAAACCAGGAGGACCAACCATCGCCTCAGGAACAGGAAGAACTGAATCCTATTCCTCCTTTAGCGGCCTGTACTGACCAATGTGTTATAGTGACGAACTATAAAAAGGACTTTAAAATATATAATTTTTCTGAATATGTGTTCGATGAACAGTTAGTGGAATTGTTAGCTAAAGGCGTTTCCTTTGTTCCTTCAATAGAGCAGAGGTGGCGTCCTCTATCATCAATTTAAAATTATTTGTAAGGAAGTTGAATTTACAACTGTTATTAGGTAATCTCCCCAGAGAGAGGAATCAGTTCCTCTTGTCGAGTACATACAACCCACCTCTTCTCCCCACATTACACGTTTGAACAAATTTGCAAACTAGACATTAGACATACGCTTAAAAGATTTTCACCTACTGGTTTTTCTAAATTCAATATGAGTAAGGAAGAAAAGCATCTACTGGAATTGCTAGCTGGATCAATGGTTAGAGTGATGCAACCCGACAAGGGAGCGGATTTAGTGGTGATGGAAGAAGTAGAATATATCAGGAGAATGGAGGAGATTCTTATGACTGACAATTACAAGGAAACATCTAGGAATTAATTAAATTCAGGGAATTCCAGAGTGATCTCCTATTATAGAGATATGTTCACGACTGGTTCAACGGACATGGATCTGTTTAATTATATTTTACTGCTTACATATAGGATTCCAGTTATATTTGGAGCCCCAAAGATCCATAAAAATCCATTGAATCCCCCTATGAGACCTTTAGTTAGTGTTAGGGGTAGTGTTACATATGCCGCAGCAAAGGTTGTGGGGATTCCATCTTAAAGAAATATGTAAGCACTGAACCCCAAATTACTAAGGATTCTTGGGCCTTCCTATCTATGGTCAACCAGATACCATTCAGAGAGGACATCTATTTTTTAACGGTAGATGTCAGGGACCTTTATACATTTATTCCCCACACAGTGGCCCTCGAATGGATCCCAGTGTTGTTAACTAGGAAGAGAGCTCCCATTACTGAAATTTCACTAGTGAATGAATTATTGGACATAATTTTAACTAACAATTATGTATCTTTCAACAACAACTATTACTTGCAGCTAGTGGGAGTATCCATGGGATCCCCATGTGGGGCAAGTGTAGCTAATATGGTGATGGCCTATTGGGACAGAGAGTTCATCATGGACAACCCCTTATTCAAGGAGGTTGTTTTGTTGTATACTCGTTTCCTTGACGATATCTTCTTAATGGTGAAGGGAACGGAAGCAAGCGCATTGTTTTTAGCCCAACTTTTCAATTCCACTACTGAATTTTTAGAATTCACATAGTATAGCTTCAGATAGAATAGTCTACTTAGATGTAGATCTTAGCAAGGATTATAGGCTAGGTGGCTTCGTAGCCAGAATTCATCGAAAGGAATCCTTTTCTAATAGCTATGTTCATTATGAGAGTTTTCATCTGTTCACTCAGAAAAGATCTATCGTTAAAGGCCAGCTAGTTAGAGCAGCCCGGATGAAATCTAGAGAGTCAGATTTTATAGAGGAATGTAATTTAATTGCCAACCTTTCTCTCAGTAGAGGTTACCCTCAGGATTTAGTTAGAGAATTAATTATAGAAGCCACAGGTAAAAGAACCTCTGGGTATTATGTACCTATCTTGAGGCAGAAAGAAACAGAACCATCCATAGTGCCCACCACTCTGATTAAGGTTCCTTTTGGTTCCAACAACCTTATCTTAACATACTCCCTAGATGCTAAAAACATCTTTACCATCATATTAAAAAATTGGGATTTAATATTCCAAAATGAAAACATAAGTAAGACACTGACAGAACGTCCAAGGGTAGTTTACAGGAGAGGTTTAAGTATCAAAGGTATTCTACAAAGGAAACCTAGGCCACTTGTCAGCAAATTAGGTATGTACAAGTGTAATATGTGCCGTTATTGTGCATATATCAAGACAGGGTTCAGTTTTACCATCCAGAACACAGTTTTTTATTTAAATGGCAAATATAGTTGTAACAGTTCCCAAGTTGTTTATTTGGCTCAATGTGTTTGCTGTCCTGCCTTTTATGTAGGGAAACCCGATCAAAAATTGCAGGAACGCATTTATGAACATCAATATGCAATCAGAAAAGGCAGGATGGAAAACACATTAGCCAAACATTCAGCAGCTCACCAAGGTCACAATTTTTCTTTTACTGTTATTGATCAGCTAACTTCAAAGAAGGATGGGTCTATACCTCTCTTATTACAAAGTAGAGAATTGTGGTGGCAACTCAAAACTAGATGCCTGCCACAATCCAGGACTCAATGGGTGTTCCAGTCTGGCATGCCTGTTGAAATTGAAATGCTTAGCAAGGTAATACAATGGGTATGTATTTACAAACGGCAGGAGGCTAAGGTAGCAACTCTGTACAACTGTTGGCCATTATAACTGTTGCCCCTTATATTCAAGGGAATGTAGTTTTAATAAGGAGGTTATATGTCAATAGAAAGGAACAACACCCATTTTGGATGTTTGTGCATTGGAAGGCCTTCTACCTGTCAGTCTATTTTATTCTATTGTAGGTACTTGTTAGATTAGGTTAATTTCATACACCATAATTAGACTTTTTTCTTGTTTTTTGTTGATATTTATGTTTCATACGCCTATAACAATATATTTTAACTTATATTGGTATATTGGTATCAACCAATTTATTTATCTAATTTATTATTTTTTTTTCTAGGAAAATAATTATTAATTTCATATTTTCAACGGTTATTTTATGCACTGGGATGAAGTGATTGAGTTGACTATTGTCCACTAAGCATGGACTGGAACAGTGTTCTCCGGTCACGTATTTTCATGGATCGGGTTACTTTCCAGCCATTGACAGATGGAATATTTACAGGAGCCGAGGGAAGGAGACAGTTATTTAGGTCACCCTCATAGTATGGTAATAATCATGACATTAAATATTATTTCAAAAATTTAAAATTCAAGTGTACGGTTCTTTATTCTTTGGAGCTTTGTTCTGTCAGTATATTCGTGGCAAAGGAACAGCCACAACCGGCACTTTTTTCTAACGAGATGTATTTTTTAATGACAGGTTTTTTATTATGTCATGGTACAAAAGTCAGGTGATTGATTAATCAATTAGAGGGGTTTATATTTGTATGATTGGGGAGGGTAATAAATCTAACCGTGGTAAAAACACCAACAAGAGGAAATACCACTACCATTGGACAATGTAGGACGAACTGGAACAGGGCGATTCCAATTTAATGGATCTCCCTTTAATGTTTCCATCTCCCAGACGCTTTGAGCATCTAAAGGGGAAGCAGTATTCCCAGAAGGGACAGTGGATGGATCAGAAGCACCCCCTCAATTTCTAGCAGGGGAATGGGTGAGTAATGGACAGAAGAATGGATGGAAAAGGTAGTACAGGAAACTACCTCTTCAGAAATGGTCAATGTGACAGTGATCAATCGAGCAGGAGATTTTCATTTCCCCCACCCTAACCCACAACATTACTATCACCCCACGCAAGCATATACCCAAACATATACACCCAACCCCCCATATACCATGTCCCTCCCATGTACCACTTCTATCCATCTAAAAAGCAACCAAGTTTACAATTTCACTAGCTAATCATCCAATACCTAAAAATTAATCACCCATATAACTACCCAGCTACTACTAGGAGGAGACATTCACCCTAACCCTGGGCCAGAAACCCCTGCTAGTGAGCCGTGCACCCATCACTATTCAGCCAAGCACAAACCCACCAACTTACTGATACTAAATATGAATAGCTGCAGTATCATGAATAAAATACAAGACCTTCACGCTGCCATCTCCTTATATAACCCCAATATTATTCTCACCACAGAGATGTGGCTTAAACCACATATTAAAGATAATTCCATCACCCCACCTGGGTATAACATTCTCAGGGCAGACCGGCTACATAAAAGAGGTGGAGGCTTAGCTCTACTTCACAAAACCAACCTACAACTCCCAACTCCTCCAAAAGGATTCCCCCAACTTCAAAAATGCAGAGACTCAATTTGCAAAACTCTCCCTTAACCAACATAAGCACCTAAATCTACTGGGTATCTATATACCCCAAGGTGACAACCTAACCACCCTAAAATCCATACTTCACTGGGCCTCATACTCCCTCCCTCAAGAAACTATCATGCTAGGTGACAAACACCGACTGGAACACCATCCACCACATTAACCTATAACTTCACCTAACTTATAGATACTCCCACACGCATTGATAAGGCCACAAAAAGAGAATCTAGAGTGGATCCTCACAAATCAACCAAATACTGCCCATCAATGTTTCACCCTACCAAACTCTGAGCGACCACAACCCCACGTTTATCTTCCCTCTCTTCTACAAGCCTGCTCTAACAAAAAATTTCCTAGAGACCACTTCATAAGAGCTTTGCAACATTGCAGTTGGTCTTCCATCAAAACCCTTTCATTAGACAAAGCAGCCGATTACTTCAACTCCCCATTCCTATATCTCCTCAACCAACTAGCCCCCTTTAAAATCTCAGGATATGTAGCAACCCCACCCCTTGGCTCCAGAAAACCACAAAAGCCCTACTATGAGCCAGGGATAAAGCCTAGAAAACCTGGTGCCACACCAGATCACCCGCACCTAGGCAAACCTTTCACGAGCTCCAGAAGAAAGCAAAAAAGCAGGTTACGTTCGATAAAACAAAATTACTATATCACTCAACAAAACAAATACAGTACCAAACTGTAAACATTCTGGGCAACAACAAATAACATCCTACAGCCCGGAAGAACCATTACTCCCGGCCCCAATATAACAGGTACAGACCTGGACATAGCCTCCAGCTTTAATAACTATTTCACCTCCTCATTACTCACACTCTTAAATGACATCACTTCCTCCAACAAGCCACAACCACTTCAGGCCCAAATCAATACCATATCTTTAACACTTAAGTCTGTTCCTACCTCTACTATCCAAAAACTCCTAGCCAAACTAAAAAAAAA
This sequence comes from Protopterus annectens, assembly GCF_019279795.1. NCBI lineage: Eukaryota > Metazoa > Chordata > Ceratodontiformes > Protopteridae > Protopterus > Protopterus annectens. The sequence continues at coordinate 647,511,868 of NC_056737.1, forward strand.
CCACCCCTGCAGCCGATAACCTTCCTGCCGAATACCTCTAAATTGCACCCTGAGCTATAGCCTATCCAATTTCATTTCTAATAATTAGATCCATCACAAACACACCGTTCCAGCCCTATGGAAAACCACATATCATACCACTCCACAAAGGTGCCCCCCCTCAGAACTTTCCAACTATCGACCAACTGCAATTCACTCACCCCTCTCTAAAATACTAGGAAGATGTATTCATTACCAGTTCCTTTCCTATCTCCTCACCAACAATCTTCGCTCAACCCAACATGGATTTCGCCAATCCCACAGTACCACCACTGCCCTACTCAAATTCACCAATACTATGAACTCCCACAGGAATCTAGATAAATTAGTTTCAGCTACTTTCCTAGATTTATCCACGGCATTCGACACAGTCTCACATAATAAACTACTGTCAACCTACTCTGGTTTAAAAGCTATTTAGATAACCGCCAACAATCTGTCAAATGGCATAACTCTCTATCCCCCCACTCTCAACCTCCTTAGGTGTGCCGCAAAAAATTATTCCTAGCATCCCTTCTTTTTAATATCTTCACAAACCATCTCCACTCAGCTACCTCTAAAGCTGATCTAGTTCAATACGCTGACAACACAAGTCTCATATGCTCTGCACACAACATCCAACTTCTCCAACAAAAACCCCAAGAAGCCTTCTGACAGAGAACTGGCTTAACAACTCGTACTAAATCTCAAGAAAACACAACTAATGCTATTCCACTCTACTAAAACGAGCAACCTTACCTTCTCTATACTCTCCGCCAAGAAAACCCAAATCACCCCGGTCACTGAGGCTAAACTCCTAGGAGTTACCATTGATCAGCAACTCAAATTCACAAAGCACATATCCACAACCATCACTAAAGTCCACAAACAGCTAGGTTCCCTTTATTGCTGTAAAAGTTATCTCACCACCGAATCTCGAATTGCAATAGCCAGGACCCACCTCCTATCTACTCTACTTTATGCATCCCCAATTCTAACTAATCTTTATTCAACTGACCTTAATAAACTTTCCATCTGTTACAACAAAATCGCTAGATTCACCACCAATGCCAAATATTGATCCCACCAATGCCTTTCCCTGCAAGCCTTGCACTTGCTTGAATTTCTGAACCTATTAAGGTACCATCAACTCAGCCTTGCTCATCTAAGTCTGTACTATCCCGAAAAAAACCCTGACCTGACTGGAATGCTGAACGACTACAATTCAAATAGACAACTTCGGCCCTCCAACAAAGCCTTTATCGAAATCATCACATGTAAAAACAACTCTGGGAAATCACTATTTGCCCATGAAATAGCAAAAATATGGAACAACCCCCCCCCTGACCTCAGACTACAAAACTCCACACCCTCCTTCAAAAGCCTTCTTAAAACATACCTCTTCACCAACCCAACAATTCAACTGTAATTGACCCCCCTGAAGCCTCATCCACTCACTATTTCTACACCCCATCTGTCCTGGACAACAAACACACTAACTATACCTATCCATGTGTGAGCAATAACCTGTATATAGGCGTGTGTGTGCGTATATTTTATATATATATATATATATATATATATATATATATAAATATATACATATACATATATATATATATATATATATATATCGATATATATATATAAAATACATATATGTGTGTATATATGTATATGCTCTTACATGTAAATTTGCTTGAATGTATATATGGAAACAAACTTTTATATACTCTTATTCTATTGCGAAATATCTTGGAATGCTCTACCAGGTTATCTACTCTCATTCTATATTTTGCACATTTGTATTTTCAACCAAAAGGGGGAATATCCTCTTAGTGTATACTAACGGCTGTAAAGTTTATAATCTGTATGCGACTACTCCGTAATGTCTCCTTTGTAAATTTCTCTTCTCTCTGTAAACTTATGGAGTTTTTCTCCCCAGGACTCCACTGAAAACGGACACTTGTTGTCTAGTTGGACTATCCTGGCAAACAAATGTTAAATAAAAAATGTTTTTAATTTTAGTTCATATACGATACAACAAGATCCTGCCAATGTTTTTTCTAAAAGGTTCACTTTTGTTAAGAGTAAAAAATATATTATTGCGGAGGTCTTGATAGACTTAAAATTGTCCATTAGAAAACTTCAGTATTACGTTTGGAACAGTAATTTGAATGAACCCACTTTGAAACTGATGAGTCTGTATAATCCAACCCTCCATCTGACCTTACTCATATATGAGAGGATGTACGAGTGGATCTCAGACACAGTATGCAAAGGAAACCGGCAACGATACCCCACAACATTACCAAAAAAGAAATGGACTTAACCACTTAAAAACTTTTGGTATCTGCATCATGAAACCAGATAAAGGGGGTGAAGTGGTTATCATGGATAACTTGCATTATGTTGAAAAAATGTATGACATCCGTTTTGCAGATACTTATTCCCAGGTTTTGAATAACAAGATGAATTCAGCCTATGGGAAAATCTATACTGCATTATGACATGCTAATGCAGGGACAGACTGACCTTGAGGAGTACAACTTTCAGAATATAAAAAATCCTTTAGGACCAATGACATTCAGAGTACTAAAGACCCGTAAGGATATAAATAACTCACCAATGCGAACCACAGTGGACGTCAGACATTCAATTATGTCCCCCCCTTGCAAAACTTCGGGACCATCACCTAAAATCAGCAGTACAGAAAGTGGAGCATTTATGCAATGATTCTTGGGACTTTCTTAATAAATGTAATGGGTTGTTTTTTGAAAACACCTTTGTTTTTCTAACAACTGATGTAAAGGATTTGTACATGGTGATTCCACAAACTTTAGGTGTCGAATGGTTCACGGACTTTTTGCACAACTATACTGACCTGCCCCAAGATAAAATGAACCTATATACAGAATTGTTGGATTTAGTATTGCATAATAATTTTACATATTTTGGGAACCAATATATTTTTTGGAAAAAAAAGGGGGTCACCATAGGGTCAGCTGGTGTGTCATTATATGCCAATGTTGTGAAGAGTGGAATGGTAAAAGAGATTTATTTTCAACATGCTCTTCAAGAACTCCTGGTACCTCTACACGAGGTACCTGGATGACGTATTTATTACATGGAAGGACGATATTAATAGGATTCCTGTACTTCTTAACTATATTAATACCACCAATTTCCTGAAATTCGTCCACAAAGCTGGCAAGGACCGTTTTTCAGTTAGTGTTTAAAATATTTAGGAAGTCTACTTATTCTAATTCCTTCCTTCACTATACCAGTTCCCACTCCATAGTTCAGAAAAAAAGCAGTTGTGAAAGGCCAGTTTGTCCATGCAGCACAGATGACCACATTGTTGAAGATTTAATCAAATGTGAAACCCTAAAAAAACATGCTTCAAAAAACAGGTTATCCAGACGCCTTTATTAACTGCTTTCTAAATAAAGTAGTAAACAAAAGAAGGAACTAGTTTACTTCTATTTTACTGGGCAATGAACTTGCAACAAACTGTTGTTCATAGCATAGACCCCACACCACTAACTGAAGTCACAAAACCTAGTTATAAGTGCACTTTTATCACCACTATGCAGTGGATCAAGGGTACATTAAATGGATATTGAAACATTTAGCTATTATGAGCAAAAATATGGAATTGAAAGAAAAACTGGGCAATTGCCCCTTGATAATTTATAGGGAGGGACATAATCTTAAGAGTGTTTTTGAATCTACTAAGAGAACAAAGGTGGAAGAAAAACAAAGGGGCATGTTTCAGTGTTGTGTCTGCAAATTTCTGTAGGAATATTCTTTGTGGTGACAGACATACGGTTAATGGACAGTTATTTACTATTCAGGAAAATTTAACTGTTACACTAAAGACATAGTTTACACAGCCCCGTGTCAAAATTGCTCGGGATTCTATGTAGGGAAAAAAAAAACAAGCATTCACTTAAGAGGTTACAATCATTTATATGCTATTAAAAACAAGTAGCAATACTATGCCTTTTCAAAACACGTTACAAATTATCCAGATCATGACATGAATTTAGATTTGTAATTTTGGAAAAAAATGGATGTTAACCCTAGGGGCAGTCCTTGGGGACTCCTGTAGGAAAAAAGGAACTCTTATGGCAATTGTGACTAAATGCAGCTGGTGCCCCAGGGTTAAACGAGGTCTCTTCTATCAGTTGTTTACTTAAATTGAAAGCCTTTCAAGGCTAACATTGATGCATGTACTTATTTTTTTATTTTATGTTGTAAAGTGTTTTATAAAAAGTGTGTGTGTGTGGCAATAGGGTATGGGGAACATTATAATTTAACTGCAACCTGTTAAACTGTTTTATGAATGTTTTTTTTATAAATGGAAATACTGTTACTTTAAATGACTGGGTGTTACTTTGTCATGTGACCTTTTATTGGGATTTAAATCTCGGTAGCTTGAGTGTTATTTATCTGATTAAGTCTGTTCAAAAGATGAAAGTGCTTTTTGCTTTGTTTTGTAATAAATTATTGTGTAGGTTTTGTGACTACAACACATCAGTCCCCCCCCCACACTGTCTACCAGTCTGCTTCATTTTTTATAAGGTGACAGAACAACAAAATGATTTATCCTTGTGGTTATAGCATGCCCCCTGAAGCTGACCTCTGTGCGGCACATCCTATTTCCAAATCACAAGTCCCTTTATACATTTCCTCAGTCTCGCACTCCAGTCCTTCCATGCAGTGCACTGCAAGGCTCCATCAGTCTTGTACCTTCATCTCTCAACTTTCTACACAAACTTCTGCCCACAGTCATCATTCCACTTGAGGTCTATGCCAAAACAATGCATCCATCTCATATTTCCCTTTTATCCTCCAGCATTTCAAATGCCATTGTGTAAAGCCCTTACTTGAATTCCAGATTTTTCTTTCTTTTTATCTCAGCAAACATCTTCACATACTCCCAACCCCTAAGATTACTATTTCCTGTTAAAGGGTTCAGAATGAAATACAATATTCTACATTAAAGACACACAAGCATACTGCTCAGTGGGAGTACAATATTAGAATGTCTGGAGTCCACAACACAGGCACAGTATCCATCGAAGCAAGTTTTTGCCAAGGCCTTCTAGTATATCTCCACTCCATCTAAATAAACATATAAAGGTCCAAAAGGAATAAGGCTGCAAAGGTCAATACTCTGTAGCATAGAATTCCTCTTATCTACTTGCCACATCTGACAATACAGTGCTTGAAAATTAAGTGCATTGGTTAGATGTAGGGAAATCAAAATGTGAATATTGAAAGGAAACTAAATAAAATATTCCTTTCTCTTCTGGTCATTCTTATCTCCAGACAGTTGCATCCTAAGTTTACAGTGTTCCAAGTATGACTGATGAATTTGCACTACACAGTGTTTTCTTATAGACAAAATATTAAGATATCTTTGTTACACAAATGCTTATTATTTAAGTGCATGTGTCACACAAACTGGGCTGTGTCAGAAAAGTCAAAGTAAGCATATCCAACCTAATACCAAAAGTTAACAAATAAAATGTGCCTAAACTAGCTAATAAACCAGTATCAATGTTTAATTAAAATGGAATGCAAGAATGCAGTACAATACTAAAAAAACAATAATAAACAAGATTAAAACGGGTTTTAAAAACTTTCATTACACTTGCACTTACTTGAAACAGTTTTCTTCATAAATGCTGTTCCAGATTTTCCAAGCAGATGGCCCTTTGTAGCCAGTGTAGCGCTCAGGATTAAGAAGCAAGTCTACATACTCAGCGTCTGGAGAGGTTTCATCTGTAATAAACAGCCATGTATTAGCATGCACACACATCACAGACCAGGCTTACTGCGTCAACCACATGTTAAAATTAAATAAAGGAACACAGGAAAACAGAATGGTATTACTACTTAGAACCTCCTTCTCAAATCAGATGGTGGTACCTTGTGTAGGTAACTCATTTGCTCAAGCTAGTGTCCTCTCCCCTAGATTTTGGTACGTGTGCTCCCTTCTGGTCTTCTTTTCTTAGTCCCATTTAAACTAGGAATTACTTCTCAACTCACTCGAGCCTAAAATGCCTTTTCTGGATACTTCCAGTTCACACCAGTACCATATTATGGCATCCATAACTTTTTGGGTATGGCTTCTTTAACTAATTGACTTACCAGCTAATAATAGCAGCTCAAAAAATTGCAAGGAGTTATTTAAAAATGACACTAAGATTGTTAGTCTAGGTTATCCTGCAATGGACAAATTAATTAGTTTGCAAATTATTATTCATATTTTCAAATTTATGTTCATATTTTCATAACTGAGAGACCAAAATGTTATTGAGGTGTATGGTGTAAAACATCAAATGTGGGAGACAAGATAATTCACTGTCAATGCTGGTTTATATCACACTACACTGGAAGTATCGCTAGTAATTATGAAAATAAGCAAAATTTCCATATGTACTTATACTTTAAAAATGGAGTGACTTACAATATTACTTGTTTTGTTAATTATAAAATTAAGCACATGTATTCATATTAGTGTAAATATCTCAAACATGCACTTATGTATGGTTAACAAAAATGTTCTAACAATATATTTTAAGCTGTACAGTTTCCCAGCTATGAAAATTTGTGAAAGTTTACAAAAACAATTTGGGATTTGTGTTCACTATAACATATTACAGTATTCATGGAAAATACTATGAATGCACCAACTATTATCACTGTAAAGAATACTTACTGATAACATTGCTATTTGTACAGTTTTAATTATTTTATTGTTCACAAAATAGTTCTTCAGCTGATACTTGAGGTGTGGACTGCAGCATTGTATGGTATGTAATAGCAACTGGTTGGAGGAAGAGGTGAGAAATACCCATCACAAGCAGCCTTCTTAACAATCAACAAATACAGTGAGTACTGACATATTACAACAATCTTCATTTAAGGGATTCCCAAAAGTGGGAAAAGTGATGGGAAGATCTAAAGCAGTAACACCAAACACCCAATAAAATAAGGGGTAAAGACAGAAATGATTGAAGAAAATAGATTTCTGAGCAAAATATCCCAAAATAAAACTACCTCACTGAAGACACCCTGGTCTGTGACTGGGGATGCAGGCTATAGTGATACTTACACACTTGCATCAGAACAGATGACTGTTCACAGATCCATTTCCTAATGCTGACAGTTTCTTCAAGTTTAGCTTTAATAATATTCTTATGTCTAAGTGCACAACAGTAAAAAAAAAAAAAAAAAAAAACACCACAAGAAGACCACAGTTTGTTATTTAGTTATCCCAAATGTTCTTTCTCAAGAATCATGGTACTACAGTTGTACCTATATTTACACAGCATTTAAAACAGATCTTCAACTAAATACCATGCTTCCTTTGGTTGAGACACAAAATGTGTGAACCTCATTTTACCACCAACTCAAAACATCTTAAGAAAATCACTTTAATTGCCTTTGGATATTAAAGATATAAAAACACTAAGTACCAACAAAACATTAATTTCATTTCTATTTATCAAATGGGATGGTATACTGGGTCCGAAAACCTTTTTCAGGTACAGCTTGGGCTAACAAGCAACAAGAGACAGATGTTCAAATATTTCCTCAATACATTTCAATGGATAGGGGAAAAAACACAAACACTGTAACAAAGTACTACAACACAAATTAAACAAGTAGAACTGACAGAACTCAGTTCTGTTTCTATGAAGCAGACCAATTCAAAGCTCTTACAAAACACAAGACATAGTACTCCCATTAAATAACACACAAAGAACAATGATAAAATCAATAAAACAAATGAAACTAGAGTATTATTGCATTAGTGAGCCAAATTTAGCAGATGGGCCTTCAGGGTCCTCTTACATTGTCCAGTGCTGGAGACTCCTGAAACCAGGGAGACAGAAGATACCAAATACTAGTTAAACAAATTAAATGCTACATGAATTTAGTTGCACCCATGAATTTAGTTGCACCCATGAAATGTCTAATAGCCGCATGGTGACAGAGCAACGGGTATGGGGAGGTTGGTACAGGACAAGCAATTCAAGGTAAAGTCACAAATCAATGGGCAGCACACACTTCTTTAGCACAAAAGGCGGTGGGGTCTATTCTTATACCAGGCAGCTGGATCAATTTTCCAGTACGGACATTGCAATGCTGTATGGGGGGATGCTGCACTCCTGAAGGTGTCATCCTTCAGATGACATGTTAAACTGACGTCCAATCTGCCTGAGTTGGTGGTAGCTCAGATATAAAAGATCCCAACTGCACTTATCGAAAAGAGGTGGGATCCTTTATTTAACTCAACATAAAAAAAACAAAAAAGTTACTCACCATAAAGATGCATCTGTGTTTTACTAAATTACCTCCGATCGAGTTTGCCCTCTAGCCAGCTACCAATTTACACCAAAAAAGATACCTAGCAGTAAGCATACTCCAAATTAAATTGTACTTCAGCTAGAACAGGAAGGAAATGAAGACTAGAACTCATTCAACAAGGTAGGCAGGAATTACTCTTAAGGACATACTAGGAGCCCAAATAAAAAAAAAAAAACTTTCAAAATAGGAAGGGGCTGGAGGGTGCCGACTGAAGGATGAAAAAGACACAGATGCACAGTTATGGTGAGTACATAAATTCTGTTATCTTTTTCATCCCTTCCTCAACTGATGGGACAGAATAACCAGCTAGAGCAACCCTGGGTGGTCCTCAAGGAAAGATATTCTTGAGTACAGTGGAGCCAAGTGCTGCCCTATTCCTAGATAAGACATCCAATTTGCAATCAACTATAAAGTATAAGCTTTGGACCAAGTTGCAGATGCACAAATGTCATCTATGGGAGCTCTGGACCAGAAAGTAGATGATGTGGCCAAAGACTTGGTGGAATGAGCCTTTGGAGGTTTAAGTAATGTCAAACCTTTACTCTTATAAACAATGGAAATGCAATCAGTGAGCCAGCTAATGTTACTTTTTATATTTCCTTGCCCAATTTATCCTTGGAAAAGGAGACAAACAATTGGTCAGATTTCTTGTAATCTTTAGATTTAACGAGACAGAGTTTATGTTGTTTGTGTACATCCAACAGAAGCAGCATGTATTCGCCCTTGCCTGAAAAACTTAGAAAGAAAACAGGTAGATTGATGGACTGGTTGATAATAGTCTCTGATGTCACCTTAGGTAGGATAGAAGGGGTAGTCTGAAGGGACACACTATCCTTATGAAAAAAACAGACATATGGCTGGGAAGAGTACCTGGAGTTCTGATACTCATCTAGCCAATGTAACAGCAACCAGAAAAGGGGGGTTTCCATGATAAAACTTAAGTCCACCTTAGCAGAGGGCTCAAAGGGAAGGTAGGTCAAAACTTGAAATAGTGCTGTTAAATCCCACAGTGCAGTAGAGTCCTTAATAAGTGGTCAACATAAAAAGTTACCTTTAAGAAATGTCTTACAATAATTTCAGAGATGCCAAAGACAAATGTTTTTTGCCCAAGTGAAAACTGGAAATGGCAGCAAATTGGACCTCAATTGTCACGTAACTTGCTCCAGTAATGAAAACAAAAGCAAAGTCATCAAGAACAGCTGGGACAGGCACTTAAAATGGATCTGTCTATGGAGAGCCGAAATGGAAAACTCTTTCCATTTGCTCTTATAAATCTTTGTAGTAGAATCTTTCTGGGATGATGTAAGGAAGTGATGTACCAGTGAAGAATGCCTGGAGTTTCTAGCCATGGAAGTGAAGAAACCATGCAGTCAACCTGAGGGTTCAAATATCTAGGGGAGGTATCTGGGATGGGTGAAATATAAAGTCCCTAGAAGGATTTAACACCCCGGCAGGGTGAACTAGGTGAGGCCACAGGAAGGGAAACCACATTTGGCCAGAATGGGGCAATGAGGATTACCTTGCTCTTCTGTGAAATGCTTTCTGAAGACACTTGGGAATGAGAGGAGTGCGAGAAAAAGGCATATAGGAGACTAGGGGGTCAATCTTGAATTAGAGAGTCTCTCAGTGATTAGGGCAAAATACCCAAGTACCTGCTGCACTTCAAAATGAGGGGAGATGCAAACAGGTCAAAGCACGGTTGGCCACATTTGCGAAATATCACTTGAGCCACTAACGGATTGGGAGACCACTCATGAGGAAGCAAGATGAATCTGCTCAGTTTGTCTACCAGCATGCTGGACTTCCCTGGAATATGCATTTCCAGTAGAAAGCGACTGGAAGAGATAGCCCATTTCTACTCTCTCACTGCTTCTTGACATAAAGGGTAGAACTACGTTCCTCCCTGTTTGTTGATGTACCAGACCACTGACATGTTGTCTGTCTGAATAGCAACCATTATTAGAGGGAGAACATCTTGAAACACCAATAAGACTGCTCTCATTCACAGGACACTGATATGACGACTGACCTCCAACTGAGACCACATGGCTTGTACTGACCTTTTCAAGTAATTCTGCCTCCCAGTTGGGAGGCATCCATACTCACTGTGGTCTTGGATGCAGGAAGAATAAAAGAGCAGCCCTGAGAGACTTCTGTGCAACTCCACCAGGCTATGTGTTGTCTGCAGATATTTGTAATTTGATTTGGCGTAGTCAAAGGGTGCCATCCGACTTGACCATTGTACCCCAAGAATCCACTGCAGTACCCTCATGTAAATCTTGCTAAAGGTACCAGAACTATGCCACTGATCTGAGAAGCTGTAAGACTAGCCTGGCTGGAGGGGAAGGAAGAGAGAGAGAGAGTGTGTGTGATGCTTGGCTCTGCAGATTGTTTAACCTTTTCTGTGGTAAGCTTGGCATCTGTGTCACTATATTCAGATAAGCACCAATGAATTCCAGGACTTGAGTGGGGGAGAGCTGAGACTTGTCATTATTCACCGAGAATCCTAGTTGAACATATAGTTGGAGCAAGTAATCCCTGGTCTGCATCAGTAGAGGCTTGATGGAAGCAGAAAGGTGCCAGCTGTCGAGGTAAAGAATCACCTGGAATCCCAGCAGTTACAAGTGAGCTGTGATGACTGCCATGTACTTGGTGAACACCTAGGGGACTGTGGCAAGACCAAAGAGCATGGCTCTGAACTGGTAGTGACTGGCTCCCAGCTGGAAGTGTAGGTACCTCCTGGAGTGCCTGTATATTTTGATATGACAGTGTGCCTCCTGGAGCTCTACAGAGCACATTTAATCGTCCTGTTGCAACAGTGGCAGAATGGACTGAATTGTGACCATCTGGAAGTGTGAGTATTTGGCAAATGGATTCAGATTGCCGAGATCCAAAATTGGTCTTGGGTCCCCTGTCTTCTTTAATATTGAAAAGAATCTTGAAAAAGTTCTGGATCCTTGCTGATCTGAGGGCACAGCTTGGATGACTATTTTTGCCAGCAGCTTTTCTATTTCTATGGTTGCAGTTTTCCTCTGACTGGATGGAATACCAGGAACCCTTTTGGTCCACTTGGGGGGGGGGGGGTTAGAACAGGAAACTGGTATGCAACAATCGCTGGATATTATACTGTGCACTCAGGTATCTTTGGTAATGGCTGTCCAGGCTTCTGGGTGCAGAGGTAAGCCCACCAACTGCCCTCAAGAATGCAGCAGTTGGGTAACCCTTCAGAGGCACTGGAAGGGCTTCTTACAGAAAGGACCTTTGAAGCCCTGATGTTGCAGGCCTCCTCCGCCACAGCGACATCTGTTATTAGAGCTCCCTCCTCTGCTGTGGGGGGGGGGGGTCCATCTCCAAAGCTACAAAGGTGCATCCATGTGTACCTTCTTACAGCAATTCCTGAACCTGCAGCTCTTGAGGCTCACTCTGAGGAGTGAGGAAACAGCCTCATGGAGGGATCTGATAGGGACTGGTGGGTGGCCATTTGTGAAGAAACAGTCTTGTCCTTCTCAGACATGGACCCTAACAGGGTACTAGAAAACTCCTCAATCAATTCCTTCTGAAATCTTGTAATGTGTGCCAAATAGTTCAGTAACTTGAGGACAAAGGTTGCCGATGCGTAAACACACTTTCCAAATCTAAAAACAATAAACTAGAAACCAAACAGATGAAACCAACAACTAACACCAACACCTGTAGCAGTGCTCAGTGAGAAAAAAATCCAACAACCAACAATAATAAACTAAAACACAGTTTATTAAACAAAAATAAATAAAAGAGTTGAGCGCTATTTCGTTCCATCGTGTCACAACTAATTAGCACGTTAACAACAGCTTAATATAGCCATTAACATCACATGCTACGTTTGTCTTTTTGTTAGATGCTACCCAGTACCCAGGATAGAATATGCTTGGTTCATTAACCCTATTTTAAAACTGAAATTTTATTATGGTAATTAAGTGTGTTAATTAAGTATGTTATTCGGTTGGTGGATTAAAACATATTTTAATGGCTACATTATTTTAAGCTGTTAACATGAGTTAATTAGTTTAGAAGAAATTCTGATATGATAGAATGAAAATGCTCAACTGTTATTTCTGTTTAATACATAGCATTTTAGTTTATTATCATTGGTTGTCGGCTTGTTTCTCACTGAGCACTGCTACAGGTGTTGGTGTTTGAAATTTTCCAACTCTCTCTGTTTGGGGGATGGCTATAAGAACTCTACTCAGCAGGTTCTTTCTTGGTGGCTGCTGCCAGCACCACAACATCCACTCAGATAGACACTTGCTCCAATACACCCTATCCTTTGGCATAACGAGGTACTTATCTGGCCTCTTGAGGATAGGTTCAGTGACATCCGGATCTTTCCAAGTGTGGCAGGAGATGGGGTCCACCATCTCATCCACCAGAGACTATCCAGGATGTAGAGGAGCTGGCTCTGAAAGCTTTGAGAAATACTGACTCCTGGGGGGGGGGGGCAGAAGACCAAGTACGTTTTCGGTCTCAAAAGTTCAAGGATTTCACAGAAAGAGACATTCTCAAGGAGTAACGTTGGGGAACCCCCTTCATCAAAGTCAGTATCTTCAGTCAGGACTTCTGTGGGGAATCTAAGTGCCTCCTTTTGCACACATGCTTCCACGGGGCTCTCCAGTGGGTAACTCTGGGGAGGACTCAGAAGTGCCAGCAGAATCCTGGATTAGGACCGTCTCTAGGCTTGACCAGGTTGGCTGTCCCAATGTAACAGGGTGAAAAGACTTGGGATCCAAAGTAGACAGTTGTGGAGGGGGTGTCCCACAGAGGCTGAAAATGCTCTCTCCACTACCTCAAAGGCAGAGGACATGGGGAATCAAGCAGGGACCTAATAGGGGCCGAAGCCATCTGCCCAAGATGGAGCGAAATATCACCAAGATCTTGCCTCAATGCAGAGGCTGGAACAGAGCTATCCATCACTAAGCAGACAGATAGTTTTCACTCACAACTTTTTACATCATTATGTAATCTTTCATTTGATATCTTCTAGTTGCAGATAATTTGTTCTTTCCCTTTGATACCATGTAATACCATATAAATAACAATTTTTACTTTTAAACAGTTACAGCTATACAAGGTAAGGTATGAACCAACTGTTTTTTAACAATCAAGGAATGCACCCAAGTACACTGCCTGATTGGAAAAAAGTTCAGTCATATACATTTGTTGTCAGCCAGCCCCCATGCACATCAAACAGAATTTTGTCTCATGTCAAAAGTTACAGACCTCAGCTTCTGAAGAAAAAAAGCATGTGAATCAAATGCTGGATTCATTCCAAACAAACAAGCAGACTAATGACAACCAAAATCACAACCAACCCCTCAAATATGTCCCACTTTTTCATTACCTGTACCTGGGTCAAACTTTAACCTGCTCCCACTGCACTGATGCAACTAAAATCAAATGCCACAGAGTACCAGTCTGGAAAGATCAAAGGTGCTTTCCTTCAGAATCCAGGATGTCTGTAGCCAGAACCACATAAGCACAGAACATAATTAAAAAAAAATGCAGTCAGTAACTTTGCTTGCATACATGACTCTTAGCTCTGCAGAATGTCCAGATTTCTGCCTCGTATTTTTGGTCTGTCCTCATAACGTTTACAGTCTTCTGGCCAACTGAGAATTTAAGTATCTAAATAATTACATACTGAAATGACAGAAATGAGGTGCAGTGGTTAAGGTTGGAAGCTTTAGTTCCTGTGGTATATGTTTGATTACTTCAACCCTCATTTGCCTCCCATGTGACCCTGAGCAAGCAAGTCAATTAACCAGACACTGCTCCCAGGTCACCCCTGAAAAGGGACAACATGTCCAGTGAGCCTACCTGGTTAACAAATACGATTACTAATACTATTCAGAAAATGCATGCTAATGAAAAGTCCATTATTCTTTCAATTTTCTAAGTTTATAAGAACAATTTCATTTTTTTAAATTTAACATTTGTTTGCCGGGAATGTCTGACTTGGAACAAGCCAATTTTCAGCAAAGGCCCGGGGAGAAACACTCCAGAGGCTATCTGGCTAACAAATAGGATTATTATTGTTATTATCCAAAAAATACATTCCAATGAAAAGTCCATTATTTATTTTATTTAACAATTGTTGACCGGGAAAGTCCGACAAGGATAGAGCCTATTTTCAGGGGAGGCCCAGGGAGAAATGATCGAAACAGGTCTTTGGAATGTGGGAGGAAACCGGAGTACCTGGGGGAAACCTACACGAACACATGGAGGACATGCAGACTCTGCACAGAAGGCATCCCAGCTGAAAATCTAAACAAACATCTTGCCGTGAGGTGACAACGTTAACCGCTGCACCACTGTACTGACAATTCTTTCAAATCCTTCAATTTTCTAAGTTTATAAGAACAATTAAAATTTTTGATTTAACATTTTTTACTGGGAAAGTTTGACTTGGAATGAGACATTTTCAGTGGAGGCCCAGGGAGAAATGTTTCAGAAGCATGTCTTTGTAACAAGATTTAAAATTCATTGCCTTTCCTCCACCATGTTATTTTTTTGCTTCACCCTGTATTCTTGTATACCGAAAGGGAGAAGTTTTATTATATGGACTAGGAACATTTCTCAGGATTGAAGTGAAGTTGCTGTAATAAAGAAAAAAACTGAACAAAATACATTTCTGGACAATGAAGAGGTGTCAGCTGCTTTCCTCAAAATCCAGGATGTCTGCAGACAAAAGTTCTTGGTTTTACGATGACAATCAGACAGACTCAGGAAGGCTTCCCATGCACTTTTCTGCACTGCTGGCCATGCTGATAATGAAAAAACAACTCAGCCCATCCCAAAGAGAAGAAGCACTAGTAAATAAACAAAAACCCACCGCATAACCACATTTTCAAAGGGATGACTGCAGGAAGCTGGTGCACCAACATGGAAATATCACACATTCCTTTCTAAGATGGATGCTGATCTCATAATCAGATTAGTCGGAGAACTGCTGACATCAGGAAGACATCCATCTTGGAGGGGATTCCTTGCAACAAAATGGCCACGTGAGAAGCTTTCAAGAAAAACTGCTTTTCTTTAAACAAATTTAATCAGAATTTGCATTAACTTGTAAAAAAACACACTGTGACAGCTATGGACCCACTGCCCAACTCTTATTTGTAGCAATTAAGTCAAGCGCCATGGCATTATAGCCATTAACTCTGTGAATGGCACGCAAACAAGTTTTTTTTTCTATTTTTCTCCCAATATAAACATTATGTAGTGGAACAACTGGGTGGTTGTCGAAGATGAATGTTAGGGACATTTAGACACAGAAAAGGCCTACAGAATGCACAGAAACTGTTCTGCAAATTGTAGACCTCTCATATATGTGCAGAAGCCTAATTACTTACTTCAGTAAAGACAGATGTAGGTGGCAATCAAGGTTTTAATTAAACTGCACTATGGGCACAAATTAGTTAATTTCTTTAGTATACATATGGCAGTCACTAATAAGATTTCTCCCATCTAACATTTAACATTCCAGTGAATGTACCCTATACAAAACGATTTACAATATAATATGGAATTTAGATCATGAGTGATTTATATAAATATCAATGAGAACAAAAAAGAAATTATGTATTTACCATGAAGTTCCATCTGTATTGTCCATCTTCATTTCTCCTTGACATATGGATTCAGTTCCGAATATCTGAACCAACTCTGTTGTTACAGCCCGTGAGAACCAAAAACTCTCTAGCTCAAGTCCTACCCAGAATGCTCCTCTCCAATTTACCTCAGATCGAGTTTGCAGATAGAAAACCAGAAACATAATCATAAAAACACCTTTACAGAGACCATATCTCATGTCATATATGAAAAATACATAATTAGGACCATAATTCGTTCCATCAAGAGATCTGAATAGAAGGGGGATGGAGGGTGGGGAGTCAAGGATAAATGAAGATGGACAATCACAGATGGAATGTTATTAAGTACACAACTTCTTTATCTGATGTTGTTCAGACTCATTTAATCCTTGACATACGGGACAGAGTCCCCAACTACCTTACATCTTGGGCAGACTCGTGAAAGGATATTCCTGAGCACCACAGAACCAAATGACACTCTTCCCCTAGAAACCAAATCCAATTTGTAATGAGTATTAAAGGTATGTGGAATAGCCCATGCTGCTGCTGTACAAATATCATCCATGGATGCCTTAGAATGAAAATCTGCTGAAGTAGCTATGGCTCTAGTAGAGTGTGCCCTAACAGGCCCAGGTAATTCGACTTTCCTCTATATAATCTTTTAACCATCTGCATAAGGTAACCTTGGATACTGGCTTACTCGTTCTGGTACTTGAAAAGGAAATAAACAGTTGGTCAGATTTTCTTATGTCTTTTGTTCTATGAAGATAGAAGAGCAATTGTCTATGAACGTCCGACAAATGCAAACAGTATTCACCTTTATTTGAGAAATTGGGAAAGAATACTGGGCAAACTGAATGAATGATATTTGTTTCTGACACCACTTTTGGCAAAAAGGAAGGGTTTGTTCTCAGGGAGACCCTGTGTTTGTCAAACATCAAATATGGCGGTTTGCAAAATAAGGCTTGAATTTCTGAAATTATTCGGGCAGAAGGAATCATGGCCAGAAACAGTTTTTAAAGTTAAGAATTTCATGTCACAAGTGGCCGCAGGCTCAAAGGGGAATATACTATTGCTTGTAACACTAAATTTCGATCCCAATGTGTCAAAATGCTTTGTAAAGTTTATGAGAAATTAATGAGAATTTTTTGAACCAATTATGAAAATTTGAAATAGCCGCTAGTTCAATTCCTGATAGAGGAAGAGACTCCTTTTCAAAGAGCAACGCTAAAAATTCTAAGCTTTGTCGTTAGGAGCGGAGAAGGGGTCGATGTTATTATGAGCAGAGTAGGAAAAAATCTTTTCCATTTACTACTGCAAAATTTTCTGATGGAAGGTTTATGGGAGGCCAACAGCATCTTATGAACTGAAGAAGAAAGATCATTACACCAGGCAAATCAATGGAACTGGAGAAGCCAGCTTGAGGTGAAGGTTTGGGTGAATTAATCCCTCTGGATGGAATAGAAGATCTGGATCTAGGTCTAGAGCTTACGGTTGCAGAATCAGACAAGACCAAAGGAAGGAAAAACCAAAGGCCAAAGGAAGGGGAAACAAATCTGTTGAAGCCAGAAGAGAGCAATGAGGATTACCTTGCTCTTCAAACTGATCCCTTTGCTTAAAAATTGGGGAATTAAAGGAAATGGGAAAAAGGTGTAAAGAAGTCCAGAGGGCCAATTGTGCAGGAAAGCATCTCTCAGGAACTCCCCCAGAGGGGGGAACCAAGGCAAAGTACCTGCTGCACTTGTTGCTCAGGGGTGATGCAAACAGATCACAGCAAGGCCAAGACCAGTGACGGAAAATCTTTTCTGCTACTTCGGGATTGAGACACCACTTGTGACGCAGGAGAATGCATCTGCCCAGTTTGTCTGTTATCACAGTGGAGCTCCCCGGAATATGTGTCGTTATTAGAAAGTGGTGGCAAGAGATCACCCACTGCCAGACTCAGAGCTTCTCATCAAAGGGTATAAGACTTGGTTCCTCCCTGCTTGCTGATTTATCAAGCACCAACATATTGTTTGTTTGAATCACAATCGTTACCAAGGGGAGAGCAGTTTGAAAGGCTTGCAATGCTAAAAGCACTGCCCTCAGCCCTAAAATACTGATATGCAGGCTGGCCTCCATGGGGACTCCTTGGACTGTCTTGCCTGGAAAATGCCCCCCCCCCCCACACACACACACCTAATCTGGGAGGCATCCATGGTCACTATGGCTTGGGGCTGACATGGGATAAAAGGGTGGCCAAAGAGAATTTCTTCTGAATGACTCCACCAATTTAAGTCTTTCTTGCAACAGTTGGTAATCAAAATCTAATCTAACATTGGTTGACACATTATGAACCACTGAGATGCTAGAAGCCACTGTAAAATTCTGATGCGAAATCTCTCTAGAACTAATAAGGTTGCTGCCATTGAGCGTAAGGCTTTTAAGACTAGTCGTGCAGCTACTATCTTGCTTCTGAGAACTTTTGGCACTTGGGCCTTGATCTTTTGCAATCTTAGATAAGGATATGCAAGTACTGGTATTTAGAACCACTCCCATGAACTCTACAGTTTGTGTTGGAATCAACTGGGATTTCTCGTAATTTATGGTAATCCCCAGGTTAGCGCAGGTTTAATGAATGTAGTTTCTAGCTTGTTCTAGAAGATGTCTCGTGGGAGCAGTAATGAGCCAGTCGGCTAAGTACGGAAACACCTGGAAGCTTTGCTGTCTCAAGTGAGCTGCATGCATTTGGTGAATACTCTGGGAGTTGTGGTGAGACCAAAGGGCAGAGCTCTGAACTGATGACAGACTCCCAGCCAAACACGGAGAAATATCCTGGAGAGCTTGTCCATTTTTACATAGTAATTTGCATCCTGGAGATCAATAGTCTTTTCC
>NC_056737.1:647535775-647538275 GCF_019279795.1 Protopterus annectens
TGTTTTACATTAGGAAGGTTTGTGGCCTGCACTCTGATGGCAGGACAGGTAGCTTACATCCTTCTAAGTTGTGAACTGCTGACTGAGGACTCAGTGTCTGTTATTCTAAAAGTGTATTAGTTCTGGTTTAAGCACTTGGGCTTCAGGACAGTTATTTTACATTAAGAAGGTTCGTGGTCTGCACTCTTGTGGGAGGAGAGGCTGGACTCTGCCCTTATGAGCTGGTAATTTCTGGTTAAAGGCTTATAGTGCCTGCATGTTTGAACTGTTTCTTACTGAAATTGGTACACCTTGTTTACTGTAGCATAGACTAGATCCAGGCCTGCTGAATCTAGCTTTATTTGTATGCTTGTTGTTTGTTAGCTTGTTATTTCCCTGAAACGCTAATTCCACCTAAAACGCGTCTTTTCAGTGCTTCTGTGGATCCCTAGTGATATCTGCATTGCTTACCGTACTTATTTCCTTGTTTCACTTGAAAGAAAGTTACTGTTTGTCGTTTTTGCATTTAAGTTACCTGTAACACATTGCATTTAAGATACCTGGCACTTGCTCACTAAAGCAATTATACAAGTCAGCACTAAAATATTAAAAGCACTACACCCTCACAAACTCCCCTTGAGTACCTCGTTCCCCATTGGCCCTTTTTTTCAATTATAAAGGAATTCCCAATACTATTCTAGCATGTCCAAAGGTCAGTTGTCAATTTCCCCTCCGGTCCAGCTGGTGAATCTGGGAATCTTGAGGCAATGTTACAACTGCCTCGTACACAGACAACCCTCTCCTCTTCCCAACAAATTCCAACACATGTGAGAGATGCAACCATATGGCCAAACTGGAGGCTAAGCTCTCTCAACTCAGTACTGGTGAAACCTTTCAGGAGGAGAAGGAAACCACACTCACTACAATTCCAGTCTCACATAGACCTACCACGACAGCAAACTAAACACATAAACACACAAAAACATACTCGGAGGCTCTAAATAAAAATCTGCCTAATCAGCAGAGACCTCCAAAGCAGACACCTAAGCAACTACTACCCCAAAACAAAACACGTGCAACACATAGCTCACAAAGCCAGTGTGCCGAACATTCACAGCCTTTAAGGCTAAACAACACACCTGATACACTTGTAATAGGTGACTATCGTCAGGCACACTGACGTCCCGCTCACCAGGCTGAACAAGGAGAAGGTCACGGTGAGCTGCCTGTCGGGCGCTAGGATCCGCCACATAACACAAGCACTCAGGTCACTCCAAGGCAAGTACAAATATGACTCAGTCATTGTCCAAGCTGGTGTGAATGACCTGAGACGTACCTCCCTGGACTACATGAAAAGAGACAATAGAGGAGCTCTCTGAGCATGTAGTCCAGGCCGGTAAGACCCTGACCTTGAGTAGCATCTTACCCTCACCAAGAATGATGCCACAATATGAAGACAAGATGATCAATTTCAACAATTGGCTTAAGTATTGGTGTCATTCAAAGGGGATCCAATGCCTGTCAGCCTGGGATGACATGCTCGACAAGCCACGATGCTTCGCTAGGGACGGTTTGCACCTGTCACCCCTGGGCTTTCGAATAGTGGCTAAGGCCCTTACCACCCCCATAGTGCCTTTTTTAGGCAAGGCTCAAAAGACAAACCCACCTCCATAGACAACACAAGGAAAAAGAAACTAAGGGTAATGCTGCTCAACGCCAGAAATCTAAACCTCAAGATGCACTCACTCGAGGCTCTCCTCAGTATGGAGAACATAGATATCTGTGCAGTAACAGAAACCTGGTTTAAGGCTCCTGAGAGCACCCTAGCACTACCAGGTTATACCACATACCATGCTTTTCGGCCCCAAAACTCGGACCGAACCACAAAAGGAGGGGGAGTATCCATATTCAAAGATACCCACACCTCCAGTTTAGTGGCACTGCACAAAGCAGAGACCATCCATGTGCAACTAACAGTGGGCAAAACTGTCTTTCAGTTTGTAGCCTGCTACAGACCACCCTCCCAAACTCAGGAACCCCACTCAGCTTTCCTGAGAACACTGGAGAATATGAAGGTCTCTCCAAACACCATCATATTGGGTGACTTCAACTACCCAAACAAAATCTGGGAGCCCTACTCAAGCCCAAACACACTTGCCCAACGTTTCCTAGAATTTATACACTCAAATGCTATGGAACAACTGGACACCACTCCCACAAGAGGGGAAAACATATTGGACCTGATCATTACCAGAGGTATACCACTCATTGGTAAGATCTGACCATTAATTAATCTCACTGGTCATCCATATCCTGTCCCACCCCCAGCCAAGGAAACCACGGTGAAGAACTTCTCAAAAGCAAACTTCACACTTCTCAAAACTGAGGTGGAATCCTTCAAAGCCCCCGGGCCAGTGGAAAATACGGCCCAAACCGCAGAATCCTTTACAAACGCATTCTATGGACACCTACAGGAATGCATGGATCGTGCCATCCCAAATAAAACCAAGACTCATTCCTC